>NC_092715.1:95134835-95290052 GCF_047496885.1 Scyliorhinus torazame
ATATAGTCATATTTATCTCAGTTAAAAATGGTGATCATCCCATAACACACTTAGCAGGCAAAATTATTTTAATTTTTTGGCTTGAACAAAGTTTGTTGTTTTATGGCTAATCACCAGCCTGAAAACAAGTTTAAATATATACAGTCAGTTTTTAGCCACTATATTCAAGGTCAGGGTTTCCAGCTGTCAGATTATGTTTGCAAGTAATCTTCCATACAGTTTTCATTTTTGTTCCGTCCCATTTGTGCCTCTGTCATATTACTCCCCCCCCCACCTCCCCCAAACCCCCATTTTTAATGAATAGCAGTTTGCACCACATCTGCTGTCTGGGCTTTCCTCCTTGCTCTACAAACGGCCTCTTCTTTGCTCTTTTTCATTTTTTGGTCTTTTTTTTGTTGTTGTTTGGGATAGCCAGCGACCTTAAATGAAGCAGGTTGCAGAGTTCAAGTGCTCCGAAACGTGAAGCGAAACAGCTGCCCTTAATCACTTGCACAAGTGAGGGTTTTAGGGCTTCGATTTCACATCTCATCTGCTTGGAATCCTGCATTTCCTGTGTGCAGATCAAATGGCAGACATTGTCATTCAGGATGATGATCTATAGAAGACCACTTTGGATGCTACGCATTATATTTAACATTAACAGCCCCCTTCAATTTTATACAAATTGTGTCACTTTCGTTGACATCCTAATGCCAATAAAAAGGCAACACTCTCCATATGCAGGATTATTTTATTCAACACAACTCTCAAAGTATGTGTATTTTTCACAAATCTGAATACAGAGAGGACATTTTTCTTCAATAATCAACATTTCAATCATTGTGACAGTTGCCATAATTTATTGATTTGTAGTATTTTATATTGTTTTTAAAAATAGGAATTACTGTTACTTTTTTCATGGACTTTCACCGGGCTTTCAATAACAATCCTTGTCCCTTTTCTTCCTCTCTCTTCTTTTTTCTCTTCTGTTGATTATGATGCTTGTTTAAGTGTGATTCCATGGGTCCAGGTCGGTTTGTGTAACTGGAGCAAATGGCTGCTCTTCACACATGGATCTTGGTAGCATGATGGTGAAAATGCTCTTTGCACATTTGTTGGAGTGTTTAAAAAAATGTCCACCTGTTTATAGGCTTGCAAGAATAACAGTTGTTATGAAATAAATTCAGAAAATGTAGCAAATGTGGAGAGAGAAAAACAGAGTTTGCATTTTTGGTCAGTGGCCTCCCAACAGAACTGTGATTATTTCACACTTCCAGCATCTGCAGTAGTTTTCTTGTTACTTACAGATTAACTATGCATAAATCTAAAACTGTGCTGACACCTAAAATATACAACACAAAATGTCCATGAATTTCACATATTTTTCCATTTTACTTGAAGAAAAAGCATTTTGAATAGAAGCCTCAGTGTGGTGATTTGTGGAGGGACATAGCAGGGACAAAGTAAGATATTGGCACAGGAGTGGACCACTTGATCCCTTGAGCCTGCTCTACCATTCAATACAATCATGGCAGATCTACTATCTCAACTCCATTTACCTACCCGCTCTCCATATCCCTTGATTCCCTGAAGTATATCAAGGGCGGAATTCTCTGTTAATGGGGCTATGTCCCCATGCCCGCGAGAAAACGGGCGTGAATCACTCTGGACTTTTCT
The DNA here is from genome assembly GCF_047496885.1 of Scyliorhinus torazame. NCBI lineage: Eukaryota > Metazoa > Chordata > Chondrichthyes > Carcharhiniformes > Scyliorhinidae > Scyliorhinus > Scyliorhinus torazame. Next base: position 95,136,492 of record NC_092715.1, read on the forward strand.
GGAGAAAGTCCAGAGTGATTCTCCGTTTTGAAGGGGGCTTGCAGGGCAGTTGTGCCACTGGATGGGGGGCTTCTGCCAGGTATGGGGGGAGTAGTGGGGGGTGGCTGTGGGGTTGGGGTGGACGGGCCCGGAACACCATTGCCGCAGCCTGCAAGATTCTCTGGCTTTGAGGCTATGCACGGAGGATGTGTCTAGTTCTTCGATTGAAAAATCGGCAAGGCCTCAGCACCGACCCTCCGACCGATGAGGGGCTAGCAGCCGCGCCACATGAAACACATGGCCTTTACAAAATAAACGGACGGAGAATTGCCGGGTCCGTGGCCGCCCATGCGCACTGCGACGACCTGCAGCGGTCACGCCGTACAACATGGTACGGCTGCACGCAGACCCGGCCTGCCAGATAGTGTCCCCCTGGACACACCCTCGCCACACCCCACCAGTCCCCCCAGCCCTCATTGAAGCCCCCTGGCCAGCTGCATGGCTCCCCCCCTGACTGTGGTGGTGCTGGACACAGTCCGCAGCTGCCATGCTGGGTTCACGAAACAGAGAGCACATGTGTCCCGCGCTGTCGGGCCATCAGGGGCGGAGCGTCGGGTAACGTACTGAGGCCGGCCCAATGGCGTGCCGCGTACTCCTCGATGATGCTGTTTTGAAGGGGCGGAGTATCCTAAAACAGGCGCCGTCCCTGATTTGGTTGTATAAAGGGATTCTCCGCCTGATTGGTGATTACGAAATCGGCGTCGGCAAGTGGAGAATCCCGCCCTTAGTCTCAGAAACGGAGAATCCCACCCAACGTTTTAAAGAGGTCCAATGCAGTGAGTGATTGTCTTGAGTTGTTTGCCAATACATCCCTTTTGGGGTTACTTTTAAATTCAGACTATATGAATTATAGCATAGTACTGCAAAGTCATTTACCATCATGCACACTACAGTGAAAGGTAGTGTTGTGTTTTGTGAGATGTTGGTGGTGGTGGAGGTTGAGGGGGGGAGGGAGGTTGGCAGGAGAGAACATCCAAATGTTCATTGTTATTGCTCACAGAAATTATGCAATGAGTCATCAATTTTGAGCGCTACAATCTGGCATTGAGCATGTTACAACAATGTTGACTGTAGAAGTGTTAGTTAACTAAGTCATACACACAATGGAACATTCAGCATGCTTGCTGGCACTGTTGTTATGGAGGCTTTGGGGGGTCCAAACTCCATTATACATTCAGAATTACAAAATCACAGAATGGTTACAGCACAGAAGGAAGCTATTTGGCCCATTGTGTTGTGTCAGTTTTCTGTAGGATCAACGCACACAGAGACACTCCCCTGACATTTCTCGAAAGTCCTGCAAATTGCTCTTCTTCAGATAATGGTCCAACTCTCTTTTGAAAGCCATGGTTGATTCTGCCTCCATTACGCTCTAAGGCAGAGCATTCAAAATCTTCAAATAGAAGCAAAATACTGCTGATGCTGGAGGTCTGAAATATAAACAGAAAGTGCTGGAAAAATTCAGCAGGTCCAGTAGTATCTGTGGGGTGTTATCATCCCCTCGGCTAGTGCGCAGTCAAGTCCAACCCTACTTGACCCGGAGACACAACGTAATTGAATTGACCAATAATTTGTGGAAAAATACCCAAAATCTTTGGTCCTTTGTTGCACAATAATTACAGACAATAGGGGCGCGATTCTCCGACCCCCCATCTGGTTGGAGAATCGCCGGGGGCCGGCGTGAATCCCGCCCCTGCCGTGTCGCGAATTCTCCACCATCGGTGATTCGGTGGGGGCGGGAATAAGCGCCGCGCCGGTCGGTGGGAATCCACCGGCAATTCTCCGGTCCGCGATGGGCCGAAGTCCCGTCGCTGTCAACGCACGCCAGCCGCCGTGGATTGAACCACCTTTGGGACGGCGGGACACAGCGGCGTGGGCGGGCTCTGGGGTCCTGGGGGTGGTGCGGGGCGATCTGGACCGCAATCGGGGCCCACCGAACCGCGGGCGGGCCTGTGCCGTGGGGGCACTCTTTTCCTTCCGCCTTCGCCATGGTCTCCACCATGGCGGAGGCGGAAGAGACCCCCTCCACTGCGCATGCGCGAGGATGCCGTGAGCGGCCGCTGACGCTCCCGCGCATGCGCCGCCCGGCAAAGTCATTTCCGCGCCGGCTGGCGGGGAACCAAAGGCCTTTCCCGCCAGCTGGCTGGGTGGAAATCAGTCCGGCGTGGGCCTAGCCCCTCAAGGTAAGGGCTCGGCCCCTCAAGATGTGGAGAATTCCGCACCTTGGGGCGGCGAGATGCCTGACTGATTCGCGCCGTTTTTGGCACCGGTCGGCGGACATCGCGCGATTACGGAGAATCCCGCCCAAGGTTTGTAAATGTAAACACGGTGGGTGCTATTCTCCCCCCCCCACGCCGGGTGGGAGAATTGCCGTGGCGCCGCGCGAATCGCAATACGCCGCCCCGACCCCTGCATGCAATTCTCCCACCCCACGGAAACCAGCGGCGCGCGATTCGCACCGGGCCGCTCGGAGAACCAGCGAGCAGTGATTCTCCGGCCGGATGGGCCGAGCGGCTGCTACGATACGACAGGTTCCCACTGGTGCCATCCACCCCTGGTCGCTGCCGGCGGGAACTCTGCGGGATGCTGGGGGGGCGGCCTGTGGGGGAAGGAGGGGGGCTCCTTCACCGGGGTGGCCTCTGATGGGTATGGCCCGCGATCGGGGCCCACCGATCGGCGGGCCGGCCTCTCCCCCCCCGGGCCTACCTCTTTCCGTGCGCAGCCCCAGAACACCGGCCCCATGTTGGTGAGGGGCCAGCATGCGTAAGACATTCCCCACGCATGCGCAGGATGGCGCGGCCCAGCTGCGCATGCGCAGGATTGGACTGCCCCAGCTGCGCATGCGCGGGTTGGCGCGGCGCCCATTTGGCAGCATGTAAGGACGCTGGCTCCAGCGCCGTGCTGGCCCCCTGTGGGGGCCAGAATAGGTTGTGCCTGGGCCCTGTTAGCGCCGTCGTGAAACGCGACGGCGTTCACGACGGCGCGAACACTTGGCCTCGATATCGGAGAATCGCCCCCAATTACTTTTCATTTATAACAAGAACTATAATGAAATATGCAGCAAATATAACTGGTTCGCTATTATCTAATTACTAAACCCCACTTTATCTTGCCCCCACCCTCACACGCACACAAGTCAGACAAACACAGAGGAGAGGAGAGGGGTAAAAATAATAAGTAAAAGCAAAAAGAATCTTTGTTTCAGTTGGTTGTTTTTAGTACACTGCCCTCTAAACCAGGCTTCCAGATCGAGACTTCTGTTTCCCAGTCTGTAATGCTTTTCATTATAGATTCATTCAGGTCGCTGCAGTTTCAGAAATACAGGAGCTCACAGCTTTGCTGGAAAGAGAGAGAGAGAGAGAGAGAGCAGGTCCTTTCTCCTGTGTGCCCAGCTCTCAACTCTGCTTCCCTTAGGTCTCTGCAAATCATCTGACTCAGGAAGGATCCAATCATTGGGCAGAACACAGCCTTTTGGCTAATTGATTGGCCACCAGCCAACCAATTGAACTGAGCCCCACCCCATCTCTTGGGTGCCGAAAGGTCTGAGCTCTCCTGTTCAAACACTGCATCAAATACTACATTGCAACTTCTTGAATTCCTCACTCTCTTAACTTAAAGATATATGTCCATTAAGCATCCAGAGATCAAAATTGATAATGACAAAAATAAAGAAAGGGGAAATATGGGAATCAACAAGAAGGAACCTCACGGGAGAGAGAAACAGGCTCTTCCATGGAACTCAGAAGGAGGGTCATATTGGACCTGAATAGTTCATTCTATTTCTCTCTCCATATATGCTGCCTGATCTATTGAGATTTTCCAGCACTTTCTCTTTTCATTCCCAATTCTAACCATTCACGGCGTAAAGATATTGTTCCTCATGATACCTTTGCATCTTTGGCCAATGACGTTAAACTGGTGTCCTATGTCTCTTGAAAATTCCACCAATGAGAGCAATTTCTCCTTACCTAACCTGACAAAACCTCTATCGGTTCTCCTCTCAACCTTCCCTTCTCTAATGAAAACAGCCCCAGCTTCTCCAATCCATCTATGTAACTGCATTTCCTTAACCCTATAACCATTCTCCTGAATTATTTCTGCACCCTCTCTAATGTCTTCTCTTCTTAGTAGATGGTTACAACTTGATTGAAGAATAGTTATCAGCACTATTAAGCAAAATAATTCTGAAAAATGATGGATTCACACTTACTGAGATTCAGGCTACTAGACTAGAAGCCCTTGAGGTTCATAAGGAGGAGGTGTTAACAATTTTGGAAAGGGTGAAAATAGATAAGTCCCCTGGGCCGGATGGGATTTATGCTAGGATTCTCTGGGAAGCTAGGGAGGAGATTGCTGAGCCTTTGGCTTTGATCTTTAAGTCATCTTTGCCTACAGGAATAGTGCCAGAAGACTGGAGGATAGCAAATGTTGTCCCCTTGTTCAAGAAGGGGAGTAGAGACAACCCCGGTAATTATAGACCAGTGAGCCTTACTTCTGTTGTGGGCAAAATCTTGGAAAGGTTTATAAGAGATAGGATGTAAAATCATCTGCAAAGGAATAATTTGATTAGAGATAGTCAACACGGATTTGTGAAGGGTAGGTCGTGCCTCACAAACCTTATTGAGTTCTTTGAGAAGGTGACCAAACAGGTAGATGAGGGTAAAGCAGTTGATGTGGTGTATATGGATTTCAGTAAAGCATTTGATAAGGTTCCCCACGGTAGGCTACTGCAGGAAATATGGAGGCATGGGATTCAGGGTGATTTAGCAGTTTGGATCAGAAATTGGCTAGCTGGAAGAAGACAAAGGGTGCTGGTTGATGGGAAATGTTCAGACTGGAGTCCAGTTACTAGTGGTGTACCACAAGGATCTGTTTTGGGGCCACTGCTGTTTGTCATTTTTATAAATGACCTGGAGGAGGGCGTAGAAGGATGGGTGAGTAAATTTGCAGATGACACTAAAGTCGGTGGAGTTGTGGACAGTGCGGAAGGATGTTACAAATTACAGAGGGACATAGATAAGCTGCAGCGCTGGGCTGAGGTGGCAAATGGAGTTTAATGCAGAAAAGTGTGAGGTGATTCATTTTGGAAGGAATAACAGGAAGACAGAATACTGGGCTAATGGTAAGATTCTTGGCAGTGTGGATGAGCAGAGAGATCTCAGTGTCCATGTACTTAGATCCCTGAAAGTTGCCACCCAGGTTGAGAGGGCTGTTAAGAAGGCGTACGGTGTGTTAGCTTTTATTGATAGAGGGATTGAGTTTCGGAGCCATGTGGTCATGTTGCAGCTGTACAAAACTCTGGTGCGGCCATATTTGGAGTATTGCGTGCAATTCTGGGCGCCGCATTATAGGAAGGATGTGGAAGCATTGGAAAGGGTGCAGAGGAGATTTACCAGAATGTTACCTGGTATGGAGTGAAGATCTTATGAGGAAAAGCTGAGGGACTTGAGGCTGTTTTCGTTAGAGAGAAGAAGGTTAAGAGGTGACTTAATTGAGGCATGCAAGATGATCAGAGGATTGGATAGGATGGACAGTGAGAGCCTTTTTCCTCGGATGGTGATGTCTAGCACGAGGGGACATAGCTTTAAATTGAGGGGAGATAGATATAGGACAGATGTCAGAGGTCGGTTCTTTACTCAGAGAGTAGTAAGAGCGTGGAATGCCCTGCCTGCAAAAGTAGTGGACTCGCCAACACTAAGGACATTCAAATGGTCATTGGATAGACATATGGACGATAAGAGAATAGTGTAGATGGGCTTTAGAGTGGTTTCACAGGTCGGCGCAACATTGAGGGCTGAATGTTCTATGTTCTATGTACTCTATGTTCAGATAGAGTAAGATATAAGAACCACCAATTCTGGTTTGTGTGGGGTAACAGGAGTAGTCAGTTTACATCCATTGGAGTGACAATTCAACGGATCAATGGAACCCATAAAATCCCTACAGTCCAGATGGAGGCCATTCAGCCTCATCGAGCCTACATTGATTATCCAAAAGAGCACTCTACCTCGGACAACTCCTTTACCCTATCCCTGTAAACCTGCATATTGATCATGGCCAATCCAGCTAGCCTGCACATTTTTGGACACTTAGGGGCAATTTACCATGGCCAGTCCACTTACCCTGCACATCTTTGGACCGTGAGAGAAACCCGGAGCACTCAGAGGAAACCCACGCAGACACAGGAGAACGTGCAAACTTTACACAGTCACGCACGGCAGGGATCAAATCTGGGTCCCTGATGCTGTGAGGTAGTAGTGTTCACCACTGTGCCACCATGCAAAATCTGAAAAATGTTCATAAATAACAGTAAATTCCAAATATGAAAACAATGAACCAACAGTGACTTCAGCAAAGGAAAGCGCTTGCATGATGCAGGTCCATGAGAGTTATTTGCAGATGTAGATAGTGCACCTTCTGCAATTTCAGCAATTTGCCTGTTGTCTCCACAGACAGCCACTGCTACTGTTTCAACTGGGAAAATATATTTTAATGCACTGGGTCAAGCATGACAATCACATGTATTAAACATGTTGAAAAGTTATAAATGCAACAAAATGAATTCATTTTTAATATATCCTCTAGTCTCTAATTCTTTTCATCCATCGAAAATTCAAGTGTCCAACTCTGATGATGTCCATTTTTAGAAGGTTCCAGCAGCATTAACGTTGAACCTAACAATGACCTTCATGCCTGTGGTAATTTTGGAAGCTGGTTAGGTCTTCATGGATCAGGTAACCGAATTCAGTCACAGCTGTCTGGCTGAATTTTAGCTTCCTCATAAAATGTCTGTCTGTCACACCCAGATAAAGGAGAAGAGGAAATCACAATTATATAACGCCTTTCATGCCATCAAGATGTCCGGAAAACCTCACAGCTAATTCAGTGCTTTTGCAATGTAGTCATTGCTGTAATATAGGTAAACATGGAAGGCAATCTGTTCACAAGATCCCTCAAACAGCAATGAGTTCACCAGTTAATCTATATTGAGGATTAATACTTAGAAGGATACAGGCAAGATTCTTTGAAATAGTAATTTCTTTCTGTCCTTCTCAGATGAAAGTCAGGGCCTCGATTTCATGTCTCATACAAAGAAAAACCCTCCAACAATGCTGCGCTCTCTCAGTGCTGCGCTGTGAAGTGCCAACCTAGATTATGGGTTCAGGTCTAAATGAGGCTTGAAATCACAACCTGCCGACTCAGAATTGTCCAGGCTACCACTGAGTCAAAGTTGGGATTTAAGTTGCAGACTTTTTGCAATGTATTTGGGGCCTGGTGTAATACATGTTGCAGTTTCTTCACCCATTGTTTCCAGATAAACCCACCACCCAATTGCAAATTTAAAAGTACCTGTCTGGAATTCTCAATCTGGATAGCCACACATTTTGAGTCAGAGGGAACACATTTTCAACGTCACCATCGGTGTGGCACCCTGCCCTTTTGTTGTGGAGCTAGCTCAATTTTTATTCCATTCCTAAATATCAGGCATTCTTAAGTAAATGGTTTTACTGTGAGGGCGGGATCTGTCGGTCGTATTACGCCTGAAAGGCAGCACAGGCGTGGCGCAACGCAACGCGACGGTAGACGCCGGGAGATCCCAATTCCAGGATCTAACGTGATCTCGCGAGACATCGCAACGTGAATCCCACCCATTGCAGGCGGGATCACTTTCTGGCAAATCTGCATATTAGACTGAGACAGCTAGTCTCACTCTAATATGCATTCCTGAGATGTACCCAAGACATGGGCTCTAACCCCTTTGCCTTGGAGACCTTGGGCAAGTATTGTTGAGTGCTAGTCTCCACAAATTGGGGCCAGATGGAATGGCACTTGTGGGGGTCTCCCAGGGGATTGGAGTCCTTCAGGTGCATGTTGTCTGAGCAGTGTGGTACCTTGGCACTCTGGTAGTGCCACCTGCGTGCTGGCCTGGCACTGCCAAGATGCCCAGGTGGCATTTGCAGGTGCAGTGCCAGGCTGACACTGCCAAGGTGCAAGCTGGCATTTTTGTGCAGCGGTGATCTGGCTGTGGTGTCGGGAGGTGTGCAAGGGCCTGGTGACCCCTTTATAGTGGGAAGGCTCAGAGGGGGTGGGGCTCATGTCGGGAGCTCGAGAAATCGGGACGCCATAAAAATGTTGCCCGATCTCCAGCGAGTGGACCAGAAAATGAGGCTAAGTGTGGCCTCGTTGGGGAGTTCCCCCACTGAGGCCTCCAATCTATCCGGATGGGCGTTAGATAACGCAGTGTTTCTCAGCGCTCTGGGTGCCAGGAAACACCCGGCTAATCATGGGACTCTGCCCCCATTTGGATAGATCGCGCCCTAAAACTTTAGGCCAGAGTTATCTACATCCCTGGACATTATGTAATATAGGAAAAATATTACACTTCAATTTAAAAATATTAAAATGGATTGGGATCATAGAATCCCTACAGTGCAGAATGAGGCCATTCAGCCCATCCCGCCTGCACCGGCCCTCCAAAGGGTGACCTTACCCATAGAATGAGGCCATTCGGCCATCCAATCTGCACTGGCCCTCCAAAGGGTGACCTTACCTTGGCCCACTCCCCTGCCCTTTCACCGTAACCCACCTAACCTTTGGGCATTAAGCGGCAATAAGCATGGCCAATCCATCTAACCTGCACACCTTTGAACTGTGGGAGGAAACCAGAGCACCTGGAGGAAACCCATGTGGACCCACACAGACACAGGCAGAATGAAACCTGGTCCATGGCACTGTGAGGCAGCCATGCTAACCACTGTGCCACCGTACCGATCATTTGTATGTAGATGAGAACCTCATATTGGAATTAAAACAATGGGTTCCATTAGGCTTTGTATGTTTGGTGCTGCCTTATATTATCAAAGAGACACTTGCACAATTTATGATTGGTCATAATGGTTCTGTAGCAGGTTGAGTCACTCTGTGCATCTATTTTATCTTATTTTTCTAACTAGTGGAAGTTTTGAGATTATCATCCTAAGTATTGTTATCTCAGTGGATTTGGTAAGCTGTGCATCCCGATGAATTAGGAAATGAAGATGGGAAATAGATTCTGCATAATATAGGATTTCTGTATTGTCACTCACCAACATAATTGAAAACTATGATTCCTTAAAGGCACATTAAAATGATGGTTTTTTAAAATAGTCTCACGTGGGATAACATTGGAAGCTGTTTCATACATTAATTCATGTTTAAACTTTCTTTTTAATAATTGAATGACAATTGATAGTGCCTCTTGCAGGTATACCTTCATCACCCGACTGGCCACTCTCCATTTGAGTCCAATGACAGTAAACATTAATGGCCAACTTGATTGTGGGTGCATCCCAACTTAATTCCTTCTTATCCTCCAACAACCCCATAAATACACCTTTCAGCAAAGGCCCTTGGGATACTGAGGCATTTTGAAGCACTTGCACAACTGCTGTGGCTAAAACCTGTTAACAATACGCACCAAGGATCAAACCAGGCACTTTCTGGTCTATGTAAGCTCAATATTGCATTGAGTGGTGAATTTACAACACAACCGTGGTGAAGGATAAAAGAATTATATGGTGCAGTGAATGTTTTCACTTTCAGTGAAAGACTTTCAGTGTTCGCATCAACAGTTAACAATTGAAGCAAGAACTCTGCTGTTATGACAATGTCAGAATGTTGCAGGGGGCAGAATGTCTTTCCATTACATTTTTTTCCAAAAAGAGTTCAAGTTACATGTTAGAAAAATATTTTTGTTTACATTCTGGCCTGTTTGCCATCACCTTTCTTTCCTGTCAAATCTCTAATGTAATATTTGGGAAATAGAATTTCATCCTTCCCGCTACTGCCTGGCCATTCCACATTTGATGAGATCTGGTACCACATGAACTGAATTTAATCTCTGCTTGTGTTTATCGATCTGTTATTCATTCTGATTTAATTGAGTCTTGTGTACAGTTCTGCATACAATGTGAGCAGCTGGTTAAATGTTTCTTGCTTTTTGATTCCAATGAGCTTGTGGCTTACACTACAGGAACATAAATTATCAGCTGGCGATTTTGAAAGTCCTAAGCTACTGGTTTAATCGCCCATTGCTGATAACTGTTAGTTGAAAGGCAGGTAGACTTTTTGAATTCCCAAAGGCATGAAGCTGGAGGGTATTAAATAGGGTAAATATTCTGTCTTAGACTGAGAGCGGAGATACTTCTCTAGATTTTACTTAAGCTCGCTGCTTTCTTTGAAGAAACATTAATATTGAGGCAGGGGAGTTTGAAAATTCCTCAGTAAATATGTAATATGTAAGTATGTAGGCAATAATGCAAATGTGGAGCAACTGACTTTTTTGTAACCAAAGATCCAGCCCCATAGGTAGATTGTTGCTACCTTCCATCAGCTCTGAAACAATACTTCAAGATCTTCAATCTCCTGTATCTTGTCGTGATTTATTATAAAAAGTCTTTCAGCACATGGTGAACTCTGGAAGCTTAACCAAATGATCCAAACTTAACCAAATAGTTTTTTGTAGTATCTTTGAGTGGACTCCTTGTAAGTTGTATCTCTCAACAGTGCTATGTATATGAGTCACGCACGGTTCAGTTCTCACGATTGTTCCAGACTGTGTTTAGCTGAACATTTCTCATTGGTTTTGAATCTTCTCCATAATTAGGCCCTTCTCCCCGCCGGCCACCAAATTCTTCAGCACCGGAGATTCGGCGGGGGGCGGGAATCGCGCCGGTCGGCGGGCCCACCTGGCGATTCTCTGGCCCGTGATGGACCGAAGTCCCGCTGGTTCTATGCCAGTCCCACCGGCGTAAATTGGACTCGGTCCCTTATAGGCGGGACCTGGCGGCGCGGGACGGCTCCGGGGTCCTGAGGGGGGCGTGGGGCGATCTCGCCCCGGGGGGTGCCCCCACAGTGGCCTGGCCCGCGATCGGGGCCCACTGATCCGCGGGCGGGCCTGTGCCATGGGGGCACTCTTTTCCTACGCCCCGGCCATGTCAGCCTCCGCCATGGCCGACGCGTAAGTGAACCCCCCCCCCCCGCGCATGCGCGGACATGATGTCAGCAGCTGCTGACGCTCCCGCGCATGTGCGGACCCGTGCCGGCCGGCGGAGTCCCTACGGCCCCGGCTGGCATGGCGTCAAAGGCCTTCCACGCCAGCCGGCGGGGCGCCAACCACTCCGGGGTGGGCCCAGCCCCAGAAGCATGCCACACTACATATTGCAAGGGCTGCCGAGTGCTGAAATGGACTGGTGGAAAGGCCCGTCTCATTACTCTGGGACTTCATCCCAGTTGTAAAAAAGCAACACAAAATAGTTCTCATCTCTCACACCCCATCCACACCAACTCACGCTCCCCACTTGCTCCCAAGATCCTCATTCCCTCAATGCCAACTTATACCCACTACTCACATCTATCACCCTTCATACCCTAAATGCCAATCAATGCCCCTCCCATCACCACTATGGTCAATATACTCCTTGCAACCGCATACCCCTCTACTGATCCCCATGGAACTTCATATCCCTGATGGCAACTTAATGCCAACTCATGATAAATCTCCATCCATCACCCTTTACTCTTACAGCCTTTATGCCAATTCACCCAGTATCCACCATGGGCATTCCTCAGGAGTCAATGTCAGATAAAATAAAACAAAGTTTCAAGTGTATATTGCAGACTTCACTATTTAATAAAACTTCTCATTAGGGTGTTTTGGTAGCATGTAGGGGCGGCATGCTACCTCACAGTGCCATGGACCTGAGTTCAATTTCAGTCAATTCCACCTTGGTGACTTGAGTTTGCACTTTCTCCTGTATCCATGTGGGTTTCCTCTGTGTTATCCAATTTCCTCCCACAGACTAATGATGTGCAGGTTAGGTGGATTGGCCATGCTAAATTGCCCCTTAGTGTCCAAAAGGTTAGGTTGGATTACAAGGATGGGGTGGGGGCATGGGCCTAGGTTGGGTGCTCTTACCAAGGGTTAGTGCAAACTCAATGGGCCGAATGGTCTCCTTCTGCACTGTAGGGATTCTATGATTCTATGACAAAACCCATTCCATACTTTTAAATTCCTTCAAGCACTTAATCCCATATAAAACAAAATATCTTTCCATACATTTTGGTTGCTATGGACCAGTTTGGGCTAAAGGGCCTGACTCCATGCCGTTGATTCTATGATCTAATCCCTAGTGCAAAACAAAAATTCATATTCATAGCCCAACATCAAAGTCAGATAATCACTTTATAAGCACTTGGAACTGGCAATCAAACTGAATTTACAGTGCCCTTATTGTGATAATGATAGGTTGTGGAAGCAGTCATGCAGCACCAATTCTTTAAAGATAACCCCCAGGCTTATGTCAACTGACAGCTAGTGAAACTTCAAGAAGAGTCACAGCAGACTACTTATTTCCCCACAATTTAAAGGGTTTATGGATTTAAATGACTTGACAGCTTAACTGATCCACTGAGTTTAGCCACTTTTTAAGCATCTTCTTGTCTACTCTTAACAATCCCGAAGGACACGTGGGTGGGATTCTCAGACCCCACGCCGAGTCGGAGAATCGCCGGGGGCGGCGTGAATCCCGCCCCGATGCCGGCTGCCGAAATCTCCGGTGCCGGTTTTTTGACGGATCATGTCGCGCTGGTCAGGGGCCGTTGGCAGTGGCACCCCCGACGATTCTCGGGGCCCCGATGGGCCGAGCGGCCGCCCGTTTTCAGCCAGTCCCGCTGACGTTAAATACACAAGGTCCATACCGGCGAGACCTGGCTCTGAGGGCGGCTTGCGGAGTCCTTGGGAGAGCACGGGGGAATCCGGCCCGGGGGGGGCCCCCACAGTGGCCTGGCCCGCGATCGGGGCCCACCGATCTGCGGGATGTCCTATGCCGTGGGGGCACGCTTTCCCTCCACGCTGGCTTCTGTAAAGCTCTGCCATGGCTGGCGCAGAGAAGAAACCCCCTGTGCATGCGCAAGGATCACGCCAGCGGTTCTGCACATGCGCCAGAACATGCTGGCGCTCCCGTGCATGCGCCAGTTCGGCGGCGGTTGGCGCGGCGCCAACCACTCCAGCGCCAGCCTAGCCCCCGGAAGTGCGGAGGATTCTGCAACTTCCGGGCTGCCCGATGCCGGAGTGGTGCATGCCACTCTTTGGCACCGGTACGGCCCGCCCGCCGGTTGGGGGAGAATCCTCGGGCGAAATTCTCCGATATCGGCGGAAAGTCCGCCGATCGGCGCAAAAAACGGCGCAAATTCGACTTGCGTCACGTCGGAAAAATGGGTCGAAAGTCTCCGGCCCGAAATGGGCTAGCAGCGACGTGACGGGATCCACGCTTGCGCAGTGGTTGACGCCGTGCAGCGTCATACGCACCGCACGGCGTGACGGCTCATAAGGCCGCGCTGCTCCCCCCCACCCGACCGCAACACCCGACTGCAACACCCGACTGGATGGCTGGCTGCCGCTCAGCACCGAGGTTCGAGTCACGGGATGTGGAGGCGCTCCTGGACGCGGTGGAGCAGAGGAGGGACGCCCTGTATCCCGGGCACGGCCGCAGAGTTGCCCCACACCACAGCCGGCGTCTGTGGAGGGAAGTGGCAGAGGCTGTCACCGCTGCGGCCTGACACCACGGACAGGCACCCAGTGCCACAAGAAGGTGAACGACCTCGTCAGAGCAGGAAGGGTGAGCCTCCCCCATTTCCCCCCTCCCCCATATCCCCCATAATCCCCCCCTCCCCCATATCCCCCATATCCCCCATCTCCCCCCTCCCCCATATCCCCCCTCCCCATATCCCCCCTCCCCCATATCTCCCATATCCCCCCTCCCCCATATCCCCCCTCCCCCATATCCCCCATATCCCCCCTCCCACATATCCCCCATATCCCCCCTCCCCCATATCCCCCCTCCCCCATATCCCCCCTCCCCCATATCCCCCATATCCCCCACCCCCCATATCCCCCATATCCCCCCTCCCCCATATCCCCCATATCCCCCATATCCCCCATATCCCCCCTCCCCCATATCCCCCCTCCCCCATATCCCCCATCCCCCATATCCCCCCTCCCCCATATCCCCCATATCCCCCCTACCCCATATCCCCCATATCCCCCCTCCCCCATATCCCCCCTCCCCCATATCCCCCATATCCCCCCTCCCCCATATCCCCCCTCCCCCATATCCCCCATATCCCCCCTCCCCCATATCCCCCATATCCCCCTCCCCCATATCCCCCCTCCCCCATATCCCCCATATCCCCAAGTGAATCCAGCCCTAACCTTAACCTCTGCAATGCACGCGCAACCGATGGCGTGCATTCATATACCTGCCTAACAGTGTTGCCTTTTACCCCTGCCACCCCCCGCCCCCCTTCACAGGATAAGCGCGCACACAACAATAGGGAGCATGTGAGGACTGGAGAAGGCCCCGCTGATGAGAGGCCACTGACCGAACACGAGGAAAGGGCCCTGGAACTGGCTGGCGGACCTGGCGACCGGGAAGTTGCTGATGCAGAGGTCGGGGGCGTAGTAGCAAGTGAGCCACCGACAGCCCGTCCCCATATCCCCCCTCCCCTATATCCCCCTCCCCATATCACCTGATCACTGCCTGATGTCTAACCATGCATGCTTCATTGTGTATCGCAGGACCAAACGTCCAGGCACCCATCCCCGCAGATGCAGAACGCCCGCAGGATGCCCCTCGGAGGCCACGGGAGACGGAGAGACCCAGACCCTCCAGCACGCGACGCGCGCAGGATGCCCCTCGGAGACCACAGGAGACTGAGAGACCCGCACCCTCCAGCATGCGACGCCCGCAGGATGCCCCTCGGAGACCACGGGAGATGGAGAGACCCGCACCCTCCAGCATGCGACACCTGCAGGATGCCCCTCGGAGGCTACGGGAGACGGAGAGACCTGGAGCAACAGGGAGACGACACCCCCATCACGTGCGGGAGCGACCACCCAGCGACGAGGGGGGCAGCCACAGGCCCCCGTCACATCTGAGCCAGGACACCACTACCCAGGACACCACTACCCAGGACACCACTACCCAGGACACCACTACCCGGGACACCACTACCCGGGACACCACTACCCGGGACACCACTACCCGGGACACCACTGCCCAGGAAGACGAAATACCGGACAGTGACTCAGAGTGGATGGGTGGAGACGAACCCCCACCCCAAAGTGCCATGGACTCAGAGTGGGACGAAGAGCACGACACAACGCCACTGCTGTCACCAACACTCTCCACCATCGCAGAAACACTCACCCGCGTCCAGGAGCTGGGAGTGGTGCCGGTCATGCGTGCCATCCAAGCTGACACCGCACGGGTGGCGTCCGCGGTGGAGGCAATGGGTGCGACGGTGTCAGACATGGGGAACGGTTTGCGAGGCCTGGGGCTTTCCGTGCAGGCGGCGTCTGTGGCCCAGGAAATGGCTGCCCTCTCACAGGAGGCCATGAACCAGTGCCAGCGCCAGATGGCAGAGGCGCTCAACGCCACAGCCCAGTCTCTGCAGGCCATGGCCCAGTCTCAGCAGGCCATGGCCCAGTCTCTGCAGGCCATCGCTGAGGGCATCGGCGCCAGTGGCCATGTGCGAGCCGGCGTCGCACTGTCACAGACAGGGTTTGCCAACACCCTGGACTCCATGGCTGCAAACCTGCAGACCCTTGTCGATACCAGCACGGGCCTCCAGGACTGGCAGCGCCAGATGTCGGGGGGGCGTCGGATGGCCAGTCCGTTCGCATCCCCCACCCATGTAGAGGCCTGGGGGCCATCGGGCACCCCGAGGGAGGAGGAGGTGGTGTGGTCCGTCCCGGCTCCCCCTGTAGGGGAGGTCCCGGTACACCGCGACACCTCGGACTCCCCCCCTTCCGTCCCAGGTGCATCGGGTGGACAACGGGCAGGACAGGCTGGCAGCTCGCCATCCCAGACGCCCGGGCCGCAGCCTGGCCCATCTAGGCCAGGACGCCCCAGGAAACGGCCGCCAAAGGGATCCAGTGTCAGAGGGCAGGAATCACAGGAGTCCACCTCCAGTTCTGCTGTACCGTCTGGGGAACCACGTAGACGTAGTCAAAGGGCCCGTAAGGCCAAACAATTAGACACTGAGTAAGTTGGCACGGGTGCAGGGCACAGATGAGTTTTAGGGGCTAGGGCACGTGCATGAACTCCTTTGGTTATTAAAGTCAATGTTACACCTAACGAAGCTGCCTTTGTGCTCTGTCCAAAGCGTGCGGGGGTGTCATGTACGTTGAGCGCAAGTGTGTGTGTGAGGGGTGGTCTTACCTCAGCCCCAGGTGAGTCTGCCCCCTTCCCCCTGGGCCGCCATCAACATCCCCCGGGCAGAGGAAGGGACCGTGCGCTGCAGTGTCACAGCCGCATGCAGGGATGGTCCGGGTGGATGGTGGTACTGTGGCCATGGGTCAGACATAGTCCAACGATGTAGAGCCAGGAGCTCACCGCAGGGCGGGTTGTCATCATCCTCCATGGCCTGCAATAGACACGCGTCCATCCGCAACTGTGTGAGCCCGGCCCGTTGTGCCGCAGGTGGATCGGCAATGGGGGGGTGGGGGTGGTGTGCATGCGGGTGGGGTGGGTGGGGTTGGGGAGGGAGGTGAGGGTGCTGGGTGGGTGGATGGGTGGGGGGTGTGGGTGGTCGGCTGTTGCCATGGTGTGCGGTCTGTGGCCATACTACCCGATTCCCACGCCCATCTAGTCAGTGAAGCGGGCGGCTGGCTATCAGTCTGTCCCGTGCCCGCTGGGCCAGCCGGTAACGGTGGACAGCCACCCGCCTGTGTCTACCCCGTCTGCCCTGACCATTACCCCCATCCCCCTCATCTGGGGAGGACTGCGCCTCTTCCTGCTGCTCCTCCACTCCGCCCTCCTCTGCCTGCGGCACATCGACCCTCTGCTGGGCTATGTTGTGCAGGACGCAGCACACCACAATGATGCGGCCGACCCTATCTGACCGATACTGGAGGGCGCCCCCAGAGAGGTCCAGGCACCTGAAACGCATCTTCAGCACGCCAAAGCACCTCTCTATCACTCCCCTTGTCGCTACATGGGCATCATTGTAGCGGTTCTCCGCCTCATTGCGTGGCCTCCGTATAGGCGTCATCAGCCACGATCACAATGGGTAGCCCCTGTCGCCCAGCAACCAGCCCCTCAGCCGGGGATGGCGTCCCTCGTACATGCCGGGGATGGATGACCGCGACAACACGTATGAGTCGTGTACACTGCCTGGGTAACGGGTGCAGACGTGCAGGATCATCATGCGGTGGTCGCAGATCACGTGTATGTTCATCGAATAGGTCCCCTTCCTATTGGTGAACACGGCCCTGTTATCTGCAGGTGGCTGCACGGCGATGTGCATCCCATCGATCGCGCCCTGGACCATGGGGAACCCGGCCACGGCAGAGAAGCCCACGGCCCAGGCATCTTGGCTGGCCCGGTCCACGGGGAAGCGGATGTAGCGGTGCGCCATGGCATAAAGGGCATCTGTCACTGCCCGGATGCACCGGTGCACCGATGTCTGCGATATGCCGGACAGGTCCCCACTCGGTGCCTGGAATGACCCCGTTGCATAAAAGTTCAGGGCCACCGTAACCTTGACGGACACGGGGAGAGGGTGTCCCCCGCCAGTGCCACGCGGTGACAGGTGTGCCAGCAGGTGGCAGATGTGTGCCACGGTTTCCCGCCTCATCCGGAGTCTCCTCCTGCATTCCCGGTCCGTGAGGTCCTGGCATGACTGCCGGGGCCGGTACACACGGGGCGCCCTCGGGTGCCTCCGTTGCCGCGGGGCCGCGACGTCCTCCTCCCCCTCCACGTCCTGTTGGTCAGGTGTCCGTCCAGCCTGGGCGGCTGCCGCCTGTCCCTCTGCGGCAGCCTGCGCCGCCTCCCTGGCACGCTCCTCCTCCTCCTCCAACTCATCCAGGGCAACATAGACATGAGCGGCTGCCGCCACGGCGACCAACATTGCTGGATGATCGGAAAACATGACGGCCTGGTGGGGGGAGGGGAACGACGACATGTCATCATTGCCCATATCCCCTCCTCCCCCCAGCCAGGTGGCATGGACCGCATGGGTCCAACTGTTGGAAGCTGGCAGCTGTCCAGGTGGACCAACTCACTTGCCCTCGCATCCCCCTCCCCGGCACGGACCCCCCCCCATCTCCCTCCCTGGCACGGACCCCCCCCCCCCCAAACCTCCACCCCGGCACGGACTCCCCATCCCCCTCCCCGGCACGGACACCCCCCCACCTCCACCCCGGCACGGACCCCCCATCCCCCTCCCCGGCACGGATCCCCCATGCCCCTCCCCGGCACGGACCCCCCCCAATCTCCACCCCGGCACGGACCCCCCCCAACCTCCACCCCGGCACGGACACCCAATCCCCCTCCCCGGCACGGACCCCCCCCCAACCTCCACCCCGGCACGGACCCCCCATCCCCCTCCCCGGCACGGACCCCCCCCAACCTCCACCCCGGCACAGACACCCCCCCAACCTCCACCCCGGCACGAACCCCCCCCAACCTCCACCCCGGCATGGACCCCCCCCAACCTCCACCCCGGCACGGACCCCCCCCCCCAACCTCTACCCCGGCACGGACCCCCCCCATCCCCCTCCCCGGCATGGACCCCCCCCAACCTCCACCCCGGCACGGACCCCCCATCCCCCTCCCTGGCACGGACCCCCCCCCCAACCTCCTCCCCGGCACGGACCCCCCCCCAACCTCCACCCTGGCACGGACCCCCCATCCCCCTCCCCGGCAAGGACCCCCCCCCCAACCTCCACCCCGGCACGGACCCCCCCCCCAACCTCCACCCCGGCACGGACCCCCCCCCCCCCCGCTGCACACACTCACACACAACCCGAGACACACCTCTCCTCACGCATTCAGACTGCGGCCACGCCATTGCCTGCCCAGAGCCAACCCCCCAGGCCGTCACTCACCTCCACGCTGGTCGGCGTGAACCTGGAGCACAGGGTCACGCCGATGAAAAGGAGGTTTGATTCACGTCGACATGAACGGTCATCACGTCGACGGGACTTCGGCCCATCCGGAAGGGAGAATATCGGCAGGCCGAAAATCGGCTGCCTTGCGCAGACCCGTGACATTCTCCGACGGCAGCGGCGACATTAACGCCCCTCCGACTTTTCTCCCTTCGGAGACTTCGGCAACCGGCGGGGGCGGGATTCACGGCGGCCAACGGCCATTCTCCGACCCTCTGGGGGGTCGGAGAATGACGCCCCTGACCCTTACCTCTCCTAAAGGGACACCTGGGCAGGCCCCCGACCAGCGCAACGTGATCCACTCTCCTGCCAAAAAAACGGCGCCTGAGAATTCGGCAGCCGGCGCCGGAGCGGCGGTGCGGGATTCACGCCCCCCCCCCCCGCCCCCCCCCAAGGCGATTCTCCGACCCGGTGGGGTTCGGAGAATCCCGCCCCTGATCTCTTTACAAAGAATACCTATTTTTAGTCTTTCAAGGCATTGCTGGTCAGGTCAGCACTTATTACACAGATTGTATTGCCCCTCAAAAGGTGGTGCTGAGCCACCTTCTTGAACCACTGCAGGCCATGTGGTGTAGGTACACCAACAATGCTGTTAGGAAGGGAATTCCAGGATTCCGACCTAGCGACAGTTAAGGAACGGCAATATAGTTCTAAGTAAGGATTGTGTGTGGTGCGGAAGGAAACTTGCAGGACGGGAACATGCCTCTCCAAGAGGGTACACTACCTCATCAAATAACTCCAGCAGCTTTGGACCTATTCTTCAAATGTCTAAAGCCCGTGAGGCATGTTTTGGGTGTCAGGTTTGAGGCAAGAATTCCGGAATTGGGACTCCAGCAACATTTTGACAAAGGTGTGGAGCCCTTCCAGCTTTGTGAAAGTTCAGGCACGAGTGCCTTACTAACAGAGCTTGTGTTATAATTGTGCTTTATTAGATGTGCACTATTTTGCTGTACTAAAGATTATTGTACATATACATTAATACAAATATGTGTTGTTCAAAATAGAATATAAGATCCAACATATTGTCATACCTTAGGTTTTATTTACAGTAGAATTAAAAACAATGCAGAGGCTGTACAGTTTGTGATTTGCATCCTTTAGTTCCTTTAGTTTCAATTTCCCTTAACCACTGTATATGTCTGAAATAGGAAGGAGGTTTAAACATTCTTAATACTACATTAACAATATTCAAGACGTTTTGATCTTCTTTGTTCCTTGTTCACAATGTGCTCACACCACAGGCTTAACTTTGGGACAAAGTCTATTTGGTTTCTATTCAAGACTAGACCTATGGGGCACGCATCAGGTGTTGAGGTACAAAGTGACTCCAAATTCAGACCGCCTCTGCCTCATAACTGCAGCGCCAGTTTAAGACAAAATAGATACCCCAGTTGTGAATGAATACTGAAAGCAATGTTATGGTTTTTTCAGATCTTATAAATTATTCCGCGTATCTCCTGTAACTCAGACAGGAAAGCCAAAGAAACCCGGAAATTGAACATAAATGCTGCTTAGATTGTATTTTTGTGGTTTCCGCCGCACTTCTACTTTAATTATGCAGTCATGATTCATTTGTCCAGTACAGTATGCTGCCTTTATTCCAACCAGGTTGTCAGCTTAAAGGCCACAAGCGGTATCTCCTCCAACCATGGCTCGTGTTCCTGTCAGGAAGCTAAGTCCCGCAAAACTGTCCGACAACAAGCTCCATGTTCATCTTGAGTGACGCTGCATCTTCGGATGATGGTCTTCCCATTTCTGAAGTCGCAGAGAGGCATCCACATTTTCAGCATCTGAAATAAAGTCAAGGGACAAGAGTTAGCTTTTAGTATGGAGGAAGAGAAGGGAGAGATAGGTGTTTGTGGAAAACAGCTCAGTTACACTTGCAGGGCGAGACAAAAGTAAGAAGGGAAAGGAAAAAAGATGAAATGCGTAGAAACCCTGCATAATGTTCCCTTCAGAGTGGTCACTCTCTCCTTAACTGTGCTTCCTCTGGAGGGAGATTGTGTACAAGTGGGCTTGGCCTCCACCAGATGGCACCTCCTATCACATGTTGTGCGTGATCCTCCCCTTCAAGAAATATGTGGACATGTTAATTACCATCTTGTGAGCCATTTAGAGAATGTGTCTGCGATGGTCAAATAATTTGTATGTTGTGTGAGGAGTGTGGAAGTGAGAATTGTGATGGCAGTGAGAGTAAGAAATGCATCATGTGTGAGAAGGAGGAGAAAGATGGGGAGTGAATTAGTGTGCAGTAATTGTATGAGTAAAGGGAAGAGGGTTCTTGTGAATAGTGGGGCTGCAGGTGTGAGGAGACCACAAGTGAGTAAAAATCTTACCTTGACTGATGAAGTAATTTATCTTTTTCTGGCATTGTTGGCAGATCCCGGGAGCTCCCCACTTCCACTGGTGGCAGAAATACAGAAACAAGGGGCGGGATTCTCCCCTACCCGGCGGGGCGGGGGGTTTCAGCGTAATGGAGTGGCAGGAACCACTCTGGCGTCGGGCCGCCCCAAAGGTGCGGAGACTTCCGCACCTTTAGGGGCCAAGCCCTCACCTTGAGGGGCTCGGCCCGCGCCGGAGTGGTTTCTGCTCCGCCGGCTGGCGGGAAAGGCCTTTGGCGCCACGCCAGCCGGCGCCGAAAGGTCTTCGCCGGGCGACGCATGCGCGGGAGCATCAGCGGCTGCTGGCGTCATCCCCGCGCATGCGCAGGGGAGGGGTTCTCTTCCGCCTCCTCCATAGTGAAGACCATGGCGAAGGCGGAAGAAAAAGAGTGCCAACACGGCACAGGCCCGCCCGCGGATCGGTGGGCCCCAATCGCGGGCCAGGCCACTGTGGGGGCACCCCCCGGGGCTAGATCGCCCCAGGACCCCGGAGCCCGCCCGCGCCGTCTTGTCCCGCCATTCAAAAGGTGATTTAATGAACGCCAGAGGGAGAGGGTTGACAGCGGTGGGACTTCGGCCCATCGCGGGCCGGAGAATCGTCGGGGGTGGGCCCGCCGGCTGGCGTGGCGCTATTCCCGCCGACCGGCGCGGCACGATTCCCGCCCCCACCGAATCCCTGGTGGCGGAGAATTCGGGACACGGCGGGGGCGGGATTCACGCCAGCCCCCGACGATTCTCCAACCCGGTGGGGGGTCGGAGAATCACACCCCATGCCTGTAAGGATTTCTTCCAATGGAAAAATAATTTCTCTCCTCTATTGTGTTATGCTGCTTTGTGTAGCATAAGCTGCTTCCTTGATATATGCTTTGACAAAGGAAGCTCCAGACTATGAAATGAGTTCAACTTGTTTATTGAACTATTAACACAGTTCTTAAATGAGTTTGACTCTCTGCTAATCTAACTGTAGTAAGTCAATCTATCTTTACCAGCCTGCTCTAAGCCACATGCTGGGTGTGATGCTGTTGATCAACCCTGATGTACTCTCTAGATGTCTGCTGTGGAAAGAGGCAGAGCATGTGTGCCCTGTCCTTTTATATGGGTTGTGAAGTGCCCCCTTGTGGTAATGTCACCTCTGGGTGTCCTGATTACCCATTGGTTGCGTCCTGTTGTAATGACCCATTGGCTGTATGTCTGCATGTCATGACATCTCTGGTGCTCCCTCTAGTGGTTACTTAGTTATAGTGTATTTACATTAACCTTTTGTGTATATACAGTGATGCATATCACCACATCCTCCTGTCCACCACCTGGGATAGATCCTGAAGTGATACATCTGAGAAGCTGTGTATGCCCCAGCAGTCCTTTCTTCGATTGAGAATTTTCCCTGCTGTCCACAGGCAAAGTTCACCTCTTCTTTAGGAAGGGTTGGATGCCTGTAAATGGCATCACTGCGCAGGTAATACTTCCTTCATGCCTAACTGATTATAATGAGCTGTCTGTGTGAGTTTCCTGTTTCCCTGTACTGACTCAGGTCGTGTGCACCTCTCCCCCACAGACCCGGTTTCAGGCACGATCAATTTTCCAGTTGATGAAACTTGAAAGACAGGTCAGAAAATGACGGTCATTCTGATTATTTCTGAGGTGTGTAAAGTGGGCGACTACATCTGTCCCAATTTATATTTGAACTGAAGACATCGATGGGCAGCCAGATGTTTGGGGTCTTGAACTGTGCCCCTACATATTTGAAAAACAAAGGCAAGAATAATAATAATAATTACTAATTATTAATTATTATTAATAATAATAACACAATAACAATAATAATCTAGCTGTAAAACCGAGGATGATGTCATTCAGTCAGACCCCCGACATCGTGACTCTGGAATGCAATTTCAAGAGGGGCAGGTGGCAAGTCAAGCAGAGATCCTACTCACAATGTTGAAATGAGCATTAAAATCCAATTAAATCATTGAGGAGGCTACTGACAGTAATATTATGAGCCGCTCTGAATTTTGGAAGCAGCACATAAGTGACATGGAGTGGGGGGGGGGGGAGGGGGACCTCGGGACAGAGCCTCAACATCATTTAAAGGGTGGGAACCGGGTGGCAGCTGTTTGTAGTGCTGCACTCGGCAGACTCTCACTGGGGCCTTTTCATTTAATTCAAAGGAAAGGGAAGGACAAATATTTGTTTTTGGCTTGAGGTTCCGTTGAGCAATAGTCCTCCTGGCAAGGGGGCTCATTGAAGAAGCGCCTGAGAGTATTACTCTTAAATATACTGGGTGGAATTTCTGTAACCAGAGAATGGACGTTGCCCGCTTTTAGCAGCAGTATTCAGAGGAGGTTCCCTGGCGAGGAGGAGAACCTGAGAGGGCAAATGGAAATGGACAGCAGCTCTTGGTCATTTGCAGGGACAGACTCATGGTAGGGGAAGTGTCAGAAGGCCGCAGAGGGGACTAGGCACAGAGAATGATATGAAGATGAGGCTACTCAGTGGTAAGAATGTACAGACAATGGAGGAGCTACCCCTAAAAGTCACCGAGGATTGTGCCTGTACAGTGAGGCCATGGCTGATCTGTGTGCCATGATGCAGGAGGAGACTAGTTCCAAATACATTGGTAGGCAACCAATGCCAGTGGCTCTCATGTTTACTGCTGCCCTAAACTTCTACACCTTAGGCTCATTCCAGGAACCCACTGAAGACTTGTGTGGCATCTCTTCATCAGCTGTACAGTATTGAATGTGTGTGATACTTGTAGAAGTTTCTAACCCAAATCTATTCCCGAGCACATACCCACCAACGTTAAACCATCTGTGCTGCGGAGGGTGCAGAGAAGTATTGTGATGCTGCACCCTCTGAGGTCCGCTTCTCCTCCTTAGAGAAGGACAACTATCCCCTGGACACGACAGTTCTCTGGTACTGCGATTGACCTGCATGAGAAAACAGAATGATCAGGCCCACTCAAGCCTCCAGTCCAGAGTCAGCTGCAGCTCAAACAGATCTCTGATAATTGTAAGACACAACCATCCCTCATTCTTGCCTAATGTTTTCCCATGCCTGTTTCCAAGGCAACCCACATTTATCTGATTGCACTTCAGGCTCACTGTCCACAGTGGAGTGACCGCTGTGATATCCTTCCAGCTCCTCCATTGGGGTCAGGTGATCATCAGAATGCGGCTACCGGCCCAGAAACACTTCCTGGTATTCTAGGCCTTTTTCTCCGGCAGAAGCACAGAAGAATGGTGATAATGGCACCACAAGAGCTAACGCAGTGTCTAATGGCTTTTCGTAGTTGCTGCAGTATCTGTGGCCAATGGCATCCATGTGACTCTGGGTCATTGTGGACCATCTTGGCGTGGCCCATAGTCCTGACAGGGGCGAGTCCATTATTTTCTAAGGAGATGCTGCAGCCTCCATCCATTGGCATCAACATGGTGGGCTCTCTCTCCGCAGAATCTGAAACATCATACCTCCCCATTTGCTGCACCCCCCAACACAGAGTGAGGGTTATCACTCATCCTGACAGAACAGAGAAGGTCTTTAACCCACTGGTGACACCACAGCCATATTCTCCAGATAAAGGTGGTGTTCCCATGTATCTGCTGCCCTTTTCTCTTCTGTGATGGACGTCACAGGTTTGGGAGATGCTGTCGAAGAAGGCCTGATGGGCTGCTGCAGTGCATCCCATAGATGGTACACACTGCTGCCAATGTGTGTCAGTGCTGGAGGGAGTGAATGAGTGAATGTTGAAGGTGGTGGATGACGTGTTGGGTGTTCTGGATCTGTGGAACACATACAGGCCATCAACACTTAAATAGTGCAACACTATTTTATTAAGTCAGAAACTGTTGAACATACTTTCATTGTGGGTTAACACGATATTAGATTGAACTAAATACCCATGCCTTGTCCTAACCAGTCTATGCACTCAGCACATGGTGAAGATCTGTGCTGCAGGCTGTGAGCTCTGTCCTACTCGGAGGCTGCAGCTCGAATGAGCGGGAACTCTGATGCCCCCTGTCTTTATAGTGCGTGTGCTCTAACTGGTGATTGGCTGCGGTGTTGTGTGTGTTGATTGGTCCCGCTGTGTGTCCATCAGTGTGTGTGTATCTGTACCATGATATACTGGTGTATATCATGACATCCCTCCTTTTATAAAAGAATGTATATGTGTGGCAATAAATAGTGTATGGTGAGAATGTTCCTAACTACGTGTGGGGTGCGAAGACATATTTACAGGACTACGTACAAGAGAACTAAGCTATTTACATGGGAAGGTGCCTGGTGCAGAGAAGCAGTATGCAACAAGAATAACGAGATGAACACTATATACAAACCAGGTAAACGATCAAACAAAGCAACAAAACAATTCAGAAAGTCCGCAAAGTTCATAAATTAAGTCTCTGAGGTGGGCGACGAATTCTGGTTGACCGCCTCAAGGGTGGGTCGAGAGCCGCCGGTTCAGGTGCGGGCTGGACTGCATCAGAGTCAGGGGGATGCAGAGTGACAGGGATTTCTGCATAGTCCGTGGCAGGGTCAGCAGGCGGGCGAGGCGACAGTGGAGGATCATGTAGCGAGCGTGGAACGAGGCGAAGGGCGCGTCGTTGCGGCGCAGAATGGAGCCATCCGGTAGTCGAACCGGGAACGAGCGGGGGGCCACCTGCCGAAGGACAACAGCGGTTGCAGACCAGCCACCATCCGGAAGATGGATGCGGACGTTGTCATCTGGAGCCAGAGCAGGGAGATCAGCTGCACGGGAGTCATGAGCCGCCTTGTGCTGTGCATGAGACAGCTGCATCCGGCGAAGGACCGGAACGTGGTCGAGATCTGGGACATGAATGGACGGCACCATCGTCCTCAGGGTACGACCCATGAGCAACTGGGCTGGCGACAGGCCAGTGGACAGTGGGGCGGAGCGATAGGCCAGCAAGGCGAGGTAGAAATCGGACCCAGCATCGGCAGCCTTGCAGAGGAGCTGTTTGACTATATGTACTCCCTTCTCTGCTCTGCCGTTGGATTGGGGGTACAGGGGACTGGATGTCACGGGGTAAAATTGTACCGCCTGCCAAAGTTGGACCATTCCTGCCTGGTGAAGCAGGGGCCATTGTCACACATAACTGTGAGCGGGATGCCGTGTCGAGCAAAGGTTTCCTTACAGCACGAATGACTGCAGACGAGGCGATGTCGTGCAACCGTATCACATCCGGGTAATTCGAAAAGTAGTCCACGATCAGGACATAGTCTCTACCCAGCGTGTGGAACAGGTCGATGCCCACCTTGGTCCACGGTGACGTGACCAACTCATGGGGCTGCAGGGTCTCACGTGGTTGGGCCGGCTGGAAGCGCTGACAAGTGGGGCAGTTGAGCACTGTGTTGGCTATGTCCTCATTGATGCCGGGCCAGTACACTGCCTCTCGGGCCCGTCGGCGGCACTTTTCCACGCCAAGGTGGCCCTCGTGTAGTTGTTCCAGGACGAGCTGGCGCATGCTCTGCGGGATGACAATGCGGTCCAGTTTTAGAAGAACCCCGTCTACTACCGCCAGATCATCTCTGACGTTATAGAACTGAGGGCATTGTTCCTTGAGCTACCCGTCTGTTAGGTGGCGCATGACACGCTGTAGCAAAGGGTCAGCCGCCGTCTCGCGGCGAATTTGGTCGAGGCGTTCATCCGTGGCAGGTAGATTGGAGGCCGTGAATGCCACATGGGCGTCAACCTGGCAGACAAATCCCGCTGGGTCACATGGCGTGTTGACTGCCCTGGAGAGAGCGTCAGCAATGATGAGGTCTTTGCCTGGGGTGTATACCAGCTGGAAGTCATATCGCCGGAGCTTGAGAAGAATACGCTGGAGGCGAGGCGTCATGTCGTTCAAGTCTTTCTGTATTATATTGACCAGCGGGCGATGGTCAGTCTCGACGGTGAATTGAGGAAGTCCGTAGACATAATCGTGGAACTTAACCACACCGGTCAGATGGCCCAGGCACTCCTTTTCTATCTGCGCGTAGCACTGCTCCGTGGGGGTCATGGCGCGTGACGCATATGCAACGGGGGCCCATGATGAGGCCTCATCACGTTGAAGGAGCACTGCCCCAATGCTGGATTGGCTGGCATCCGTCGAAATTTTGGTCTCATTTACTGGATCAAAGAAAGCTAAGACCAGGGCCGTGGTCAGTTTTGCTTTGAGTTCTCTCCATTCGCGCTCGTGGGCAGGGAGCCATTGGAAGTCTGTCATCTTCCTGACCAGGTTCCTGAGAGCCGTGGTATGAGAGGCGAGGTTAGGGATGAACTTCCCTAAACCATTGACCATGGCCAGAAATCGGAGGACCGCCTTCTTGTCCTCTGGTGTTTTCATAGCTGTGATAGCAGCCACCTTGTCCGCATCCGGCTGCATACCCAACTGGGAGATGTGGTCCCCGAGGAACTTGAGTTCCGTCTGACCAAAAGAGCATTTGGCCCTGTTGAGGCGGAGGCCATGCTCACGTATACGTTTGAATACGCGCTGGAGGCGACTAACATGCTCCTGCGGGGTGGTGGACCAAATGATTATGTCGTCGACATAGACGCGAACACCTTCAATGCCTTCCATCATTTGTTCCATAATCCTCTGGAACACTTCTGAAGCAGATATGATCCCAAACGTTATCCTGTTGTAACAAAATCTGCCAAAGGGGGTATTAAATGTGCAAAGTTTCCTGCTGGATTTGTCGAGCTGGATTTGCCAGAATCCTTTTGAGGCGTCGGGTTTGGTGAAGAGCTTGCGCGAGCCATCTCACATGTGAGCTCTTCGCGCTTGGGAATTGGATAATGCTCCCTCATGATATTGCGATTCAGATCCTTGGGATCAATGCAAATTCCCAATTCGCCGGAAGGCTTTTTTACACATACCATGGAACTGACCCAGTTGGTTGGTTCCGTGACTTTGTAAATCACTCCTTGGTTCTGGAGGTCCTGCGGCTGCTGCTTGAGGCGGACCTTAAGGGGTGCTGCGAGGTGCGTGCACCACAGGCGTGGCATTCTGTTTTAATAAGATCTTGTAGGTGTATGGGAGCGTGCCCATGCCCTCAAAGACGTTGTGGTGCCGGTTGATAATGCCGTTGAGCTGCGCCCTGAAGTCGGTGTCCTGAAAGGCAGGCGTGTCATCAGGAGAGTGAGAGTGAACTCGCTGAACTAGGTTCAACAGCTTGCATGCCTGCGCGCCAAGCAGGGAGGCTTTCGAGGAGCCCACGATTTCAAAGGGAAGGATGGCTTTGCATCACCTGTGCGTCACTTCAAGTTGGCACGAGCTGCTGGTATCAATGGCATTGCCATTGTAATCTAATAGCTGGCAGGCTGATGGAAGGATGGCTGGTTTGACACGAAGGCTTTGGAGGTCAGTCCGCGCAAAGAGATTGGCGGAGGCACCAGTGTCCAGGCGGAATCGTATTTGGGACCGGGTGACCGTCAGGGTGGCACACCACTCATCGTCTGGATCGATGCTGTATACTAATAGAGGCTGGATTCTTTGCTTTGGGGACACCCTGTTTTTTGTAACGATACCGACTCGAAAAGGCGCCTTCGGGCCTCGGTGTCAATGTTGGGTAGTAGGTCCGCATCGGACTCGGTGACCGTGGGTTGAATGGCCCGGACATTCCAGCGAGGCTGGCTGAAGCGATGAGTTGGCAGGCTGAGCTGCTCTGCATAAGGCAGCATAGTGGCCAAGTTTGCCACATCTCAGGCATTGTCGGGATTTGGCAGGGCATTGCCGCTTTAAATGGCCGGAGCCACAGTTGCCGAACGTCGTAGTGTTAGTATGTTCACTGCGCCACCGCACATGCGCGGTGCGGTCGTGCGTGGTGAGTGCCTGAGCATTACGTTCGTCGACGTCGAAGTCCCCTCGTTTGGTGCGCACAAGCGCGGGAGTCCGCGAAAAGTGCGCAAAATGGTCGCCCTCATCCAGGCTGAGGCCCTGGAGTTGCTCGATTGCTTGGACCCATTACACCTCGTGGGGAGCTTGCCGCGCCGTTTCAGCCGCTTGGATGTGGGAATACCGACTCGTGGCGTTTTCGTGTAGCACGCAGGTCTCGATGCCAGTCGCTAGGGTGAACTGCTTTACCTTGAGGAGCTGCTGGCGTAGGGGGTTCGACTGAACACCGAAAATGATCTGGTCGCGTATCATGGAGTCGGAGGTGGGCCCGTAGCTACAGGACTGCGCAAGGATGCGGAGGTGGGTGAGAAAGGGCTGGAAAGGTTCATCCTTACCCTACAAACGCTGTTGGAATACATAGCGCTCGAAACTTTCATTCACCTCTATGCTGCAGTGATTGTCAAACTTGAGGAGGACCGCCTTGAACTTTGTTTTATCTTCATCATCCGCAAAGGTGAGAGAATTGAAAATGTTGATGGCATGTCCCCCGGCTGTGGATAGGAAGAGAGCGATCTTCCTCGTGTCCGAGGCATCCTCCCAGTCTGTGGCTTCAAGGTAGAGCTGGAAGCGTTGTTTGAATATCTTCCAGTTGGCCCCTAGGTTACCGGTGATGCGGAGCGGCAGCGGCGGGCAGAGGCTGGCCATTTTGCAGGATGACTGTATGCTGGTGGAAGGCAGATCACTTGCAGGTAGGTCTAAGAAGTTCTAATATCCCTCAACTCCTGGTATCATGATGTGTTGGGTGCTCTGGGTCCATAGAACACATACAGGCCACCAACACTTAAAATAGTGCAACACTATTTTATTAAGTCAGAAACTGTTGAACATACTTTCATTGTGGGTTAACACGATATTAGATTGAACTAAATACCTATGCCTTGTCCTAACCAGTCTATGCACTCAGCACATGGTGAAGATCTGTGCTGCAGGCTGTGAGCTCTGTCCTACTAGGAGGCTGCAGCTCAAATGAGGGGGAACTCTGATGCCCCCTGTCTTTATAGTGCGTGTGCTCTAACTGGTGATTGGCTGCGGTGTTGTGTGTGTTGATTGGTCCCGCTGTGTGTTCATCAGTGTGGATGTATCTGCACCATGATACACTGGTGTATATTATGACAGTGGATAGGCTGCCAATCAAATGGGCTGCTTTGACCTGGATGGTGCCAAGCTTCTTGAGTGTTGTTGGAGCTGCACTCATCCAGGCATGTGTAGAGCATTCTATCACACTCCTGCCTTGTGCCTTGCAGATGGTGGGCAGGTTTTGGGGAGTCAGGAGGTGAGTTACCTGCCACAGGATTCTTAGCCTCTGACCTGCTCATATACGCACAGTTCAGTTTGGGTCAATGGTAATCCCCCCCCCACCCCTACACCGCCCCCCCCCCCCCCCCCCCCCCCCAAACATGTGGATAGTGACCTGGTCTCAGACAGAAGGGAGTTGGCCTCAGGCTCAAGAGAAGTTATTTGAGGCAGACGATGGGTGGTCCCAGGCAGAGCAGTGATGGTTTCAGGCTTAAGGTGGCTCATGCCACACTTCAGGCTCCCTGCTGACCACAACCTGCTTCAGGGCTTGGGTGTTATTCGCCCTTTAAATATATTACCGCACCTTCATCTGTTTCAGACAACTACACAGCTGGCACCTCAAGTTCAGCCTCCAGATGCAGCGCCATGTGTGAGGGTGCTGTCAGCTGTTAATTGGGTGTTGGAGAGGAGGGCCTTCATCACACAACTCTGGTTCCCTTGCTGCCATCCTGCCAGTTCAGATAAAACTCTGGCTCTTCTTTCAGACTGCATGTATGACCCTGAACTTCCAATCACTTGCCACTCACATTCTCTGACACCCTGCCACAACCCCCACCCCCCATTAGGCATTTTATAACATTACAGCCTTAACATTGAGTTCAACAAAATCATATCATATCCCATTTTCTTGGGCAGAAAGTGTTGGTAATTGTTCTGTTTTTATCATTTACCCATCCTTGGACTCATCTTTGACTTTGTTACTTCTTCCCTCTTGCCTTATACCATCATAATTTTTTGTCCTATAGTTACTCCTGCCCTCTCTCTATCACAGACTTATCCCATTAATCCTTCCTCCCTCTTGTTACTGTGCCGCCCCCACCCCCTCGCCACCCTCCCCCACCATCTCCTTTTCTCTGCTTGTGTACTTATTCAATAAACTATTAAACAACTTCTTCCAGTCCTGAAGAAAGGTCATTGACCAAACGTTGCTTCTGTTGCTCACTCCACAGGTGATGCCTCAGTGCTTCCAATATTTTCTGATTTCATTTCAGATTTCCAGCATTTGCATTATTTCATTATTGCTTTGCGTACGCGTAATCCTCAGGTTTCAACATGTTGTGCTTGAAAACATTAAGCACAGGGGTGGGGGGGTGGGAGGGGACTTATGTTAAGAATTGCTGCACCTTTTGTGAGATACCAATTTTAGCCATTGTGCAAAACCATTGTCCTTTTGCATACATTTTCTTATTGTGTCAAAATTGCCTTGCATGCTTTTGTTGAAGCTGAAGGTGGCAGGTTAGGAGCAGTAAACCGATGATGATGTGCTTTCTCAGTGGAATCAGCAGCCTTGGGGCGAGAGGATATTCATGTTTTTTGAAAGAGCCAGCCTGCCAAAGGGGTAGAACTTGACTTTGTACCATATTGCAAAGCGAGGTGATAGTGAGTGCAGCCCATTTACATCTCTCCCATTTTGTTTTTCTTTTGTCAGGAGTGAAATATTCCTACTGACCGACAGGCTGCTTATTTGCAAGTCTAACTCAATCCAGATGAATAAAAATGCTTTAAAAGCTTTTAGTAACTCCAGTAATTTATTTTGAAAGTTTCTTAAGGCTGCAGGCTCCATAGGAAAGCATTTCCACTAATACTGGCAACAGGAATACTTCTTTTTAACTCATCCTTAATTACCATTGGTGTAATGGGAACACAAATCATGGGATTTGGGGACTCCAATGCCATTGGCGCTGATTTTAATTTATGGTAATGACCTCCCAGTGGCATCAGTGAGTGCATACATAGTGGGCCTCAGATTGGGTCAGGAATGCAACAGCAATTACAGAAAGAAAACCCGGTATAAATCCAGAATTCACTAAGATTGTCGGTTGACTGATTTTATAGTAGGCACTTGCCAAGAATATACTTTGGGAAACACGACAACACAATAAACCTGACGGCTTTATCAT
This sequence comes from Scyliorhinus torazame, assembly GCF_047496885.1. NCBI lineage: Eukaryota > Metazoa > Chordata > Chondrichthyes > Carcharhiniformes > Scyliorhinidae > Scyliorhinus > Scyliorhinus torazame. The sequence continues at coordinate 95,169,001 of NC_092715.1, forward strand.
GGAGATGCCTTGCTTCAAGGCCAAAATGCAAAAACGGAGGACTCGCCAGCAAAACCAACCAAACAATGCATGAAGAAAAGTGAGTACATGAAAATGCATATCAACACCTTACCATCTCAGATACAGGCAAAAACAATGTAAGAACTGTGCATTCTCTCTGTGTTAAGCCTCCCTGAGCAGGCCAACTCTCTAGGATCCCAATGTGCCGGTTTTGATAGATGAGGCTGATACTATAGGCAGAGGTTTGCCCAAAGTCATAAAACATTGGGCCAGTGATAGCTAGGCATTAAAATAAGGCTGAATACACAGTGCCCTGCCCTCATTATGCTGGCACATGGCACCTATCAGAAAAGTAAGGAAACTGTTAGTCAAGATCAGCCACTTAATTTTCCAACCCAAACCCACTGGGTGTGGTTGAATGCAAAATCTACCCTGAAAACCCAAATAAGAAAATTTCAATTGTTCTACTATTGGAAGCAATGTGCCACATTTGAATCATTTCAATTTTGAATCATCTGTCATTATCCATAGTATTTATTCAGGGTGATCCGACATGCAGAGTGCATTACCCGCACAGTCCATATTGAAGATGTGTGATAGCATTCACACATCAAAATTAAAATCTGCAATGTTAATGTACAGATTTACAGAGACATCATTTGCAATTAATTAATGAGCATTTCTATAGTCTGTATATTTTAAATCTCATTAATTTATAATGCAGATGATTAAAAGCATGGTAGTGCTTAGAAGAAGTGGATGTATATCAATTAATATCTAATTATCAGTGTCGACAGTTATTTATGAATTATTGGACGATTTTACTATCCTAAGGAGTAATTCTGTTTGGAATCAGCATTTCTTCATTAAACCTCCAAACACCCTAAAATCTATCCTTTTGAGAACATTTGAGGTGAAAATTAGTGTTGACGATGTTACTGCATGAACGTTAACAAGCTCTACTCTTGCAATATATTAGCCCTTGTTACATGAGTGGTGAGAGGAACCTGATATAATTGCATTTACTTTTTGTACAACAATGTTGCTGTTTGTAGGGGACATTTTGACACTGTGTGATAGTTTGGAAGTCAATGGAAATAAATGTTCGGAAAGAGCAACTTACAAAGTCATATGTATCACCAGTGAGCTTTATCCTTCAATGACCAGACTTAGTTCTTCATAAAATTATTGCCCTTGCAGAGGATCACTTCTGAAAATTTGGAGGTGCTTTTACATATGATTTTGCCCCATGTGATTTTGGCACTTATTTCTTCCCCTACCATCACCAATATAATATTTTGTTCAAGAAAGACTAACTGCCAAATGCTTGATTCTGAATTTGAGAGATTTACCAAATGCTCTAAGCCACCTAACCTGCAGGCAATAAATGAATCATCAGTCTCAGCATTTAAGGAAATGTTCATAGATCATAGAATCATAGATCATAGAATTTACAGTGCAGAAGGAGGCCATTCGGCCCATCAAGTCTGTACCGGCCCTTGGAAAGAGCACCCTACCCAAGGTCAACACCTCCACCCTATCCCCATAACCCAGTAACCCCACCCAACACTAAGTGCAATTTTGGACACTAAGGGCAATTTATCATGGCCAATCCACCTAACCTGCACATCTTTGGACTGGGGGAGGAAACCGGAGCACCCAGAGGAAACCCACGCACACACGGGGAGGATGTGCAGACTCCGCACAGACAGTGACCCAAGCCGGAATCGAACCTGGGACCCTGGAGCTGTGAAGCAATTGTGTTATCCACAATGCTACCGTGCTGTTCTTAAATTTGTTAGTCCCTCTAAATCCTTCTAAACCCTGTAGTTGGAGATACCCAAAGAAATCTCTTCCTGGTGGATGTTAGCACTGGACAATGTAGACATGCAGAACAAAATACTGCAGATGCTGGAAATCAGAATGAAAACAGAAATTGCTGGAAATATCCAGCAGGTCTGACAGCGCCAGTGGAGAGAGAATCGGAGATAACTATTCAGGAGGAATTAAATGATAATCATGCAAGGCAAAAGGAGATGATAATTGGGCAAGTAAAGAAGGAAAAGTGTGATCTAATTTCCTCGTCACGCCCGACTTAGTGATGCGACGAGGCTGTTAAATCTCGCAAGAGGCCTTTTGTGAGATTTGCGATGTTTGGAACGCCTCGCAGGATCTAAAGAGATCTTGCAAGGCATTGCGATTTGGATCTCACCCTCGCTGGGTGAGATCCAGATGAACAAGTGAGCCATTTGTCTAAGGCGGATTCACCCGAGCCCTGGGAACTAATGGCCTCGCCTGGGAGACCTCGCCAGGGCGCCATTTCGCACCAGTCAACGTAGACATGAACCAGGCATAACGGCACCTGGGATGGTCTCCAAGGGCATTGGAGACCCCTGGCACTGCCAGCTGGCTGGGGCACTGCCAGGTGGTGATAAGGTGCCCAGGTGCCAGGTTGTCCATGCCAGGAATTGGGCCCGGGGCGTTCCTGACTGAGGCCAAAAAAAGGGGCAGAGTCCCATTAGATAGCGGGGACGTTCTCGTTCCTGCAGGCTCCGAGAAATACCATGCTATACACACCCAAAACGGGACTCTGTTTTTTGCACATTAAATCACCCATAGACTGTTGGTTGTCCTTTTTAAAAGAAAAAAAATTTAGCGTACCCAATTCATTTTTTCCAATTAAGGGGCAATTTAGCGTGGGCAATTTAGCGTGGCCAATCTACCTCGCCTGCACATCTTTGGGTTGTGGGGGCGAAACCCACGCAAACACGGGGAGAATGTGCAAACTCCACACGGACAGTGACCCAAAGCCGGGATCGAACCTGGGACCTCAGTGCCGTGAGGCAACAGGGCTAACCCACTGCGCCACGGTGTTGCCCGTTGGCTGTCCTTTAGGATTAAAATGTGGATTCTTAATTCATTTACTGTCAAATTTAATACAGTGAGGACCATGTGGCCTTGAGTATCTCTTTGTTCCTCAGCACTTTGATTCATAAATATTGCTGTGTGGAGCTTTTTGATGAACTTACTAAGTCGGTAACCAATGAATATAGTTTTCAGCTGATTGGCAAAAGGTGCAGAACCGTCATGGGGAAATATGTCTTGAGACAGTGAATTGAATGCATAGTCTGAAAAGGTGGTGGAAGCAGATTTCAAAAGTAACTTTCAAAAGAGAATTTGATAAATATTTCAAGGGGAAGAAATGATAGGTCTATGGGGAAGATCAGAGAAGTGAAAATAATAGGCTGGCTCTATGGCAGAGTTGGCGTAGGCATGATAGGCCGTATTCTGTGCAGCAACATTCTAGATTCAATGAACGTAGACCTGGGGCGGGATTCTCCCCTACCCATCGGGGCGGGGGGTCCCGGCGTGATGGAGTGGCGGGGACCACTCCGGCTTCGGGCCGCCCCAAAGTTGCGGAAGCCTCCTCACCTTTAGGGGCCAAGCCCTCACCTTGAGGGGCTAGGCCCGCGCCGGAGTGGTTTCCGCTCCACCGGCTGGTGTGGAAGGCCTTTGGCGCCACGCCAGACAGGGCCGAAAGGACTTTGCTGGCCTGCATAAGTCCACGCATGCACGGGAGCGTCAGCGGCTGCTGACGTCATCCCCGCGCATGCGCGGGTGAGGGGGTCTCTTCCGCCTCCGCCATGGTGAACACCATGGCGAAGGTGGAAGAAAAAGAGTGCCCCTATGGCACAGGCCCACCCGCGGATTGGTGGGCCCCGATCGGGGGCCAGGCCACCGTGGGGGCACCCCCCGGGGCCTGATCGCCCACGCCACCCCCAGAAGCCCACGCCGCCTGCTCTCACCAGTAAGGTAGGTGGTTTAATCCATGCCGGCGGGAGAGGGTTGACAGCGGCGGGACTTCAGCCCATCGTGGGCCAGAGAATCGCCAGGGGTGGTCCCGCGGACTGGCGCGGCGCGATTCCCGCCCCCGCCGAAAATCTGATGGCGGAGAATTCGGGACACGGCGGGGTCAGGATTCACGCCAGCAACCAGCGATTCTCCGACCCCGCGGGGGGGGTCGGAGAATCCTGCCCCTGGGCGGGATTCTCTGCAATCGGCGTGATGTCCGCCGGCCGGCGCCAAAAACAGCGCGAATCAGTCCAGCATCGCGCCGCCCCAAAGGTGCGGAATTCTCCGCATCTTGAGCGGCCCAGCCTTCACCTTGAGGGGCTAGGCCCTTGCCGGACTGATTTCCGCCCCGCCAGCTGGCGGGAAAGGCCTTTGGTGCCCCGCCAGCTGGCACGGAAATGACTTTCCCGTGCGGCGCATGCGCGGGAGCGTGCAGTGGCCGTTCACAGCATCCCCGCGCATACGCAGTGGAGGGGGTCTCTTCCGCCTCCGCCATAGTGGAGACCGTGGCGAAGGCGGAAGGAAAAGAGTGCCCCCACGGCACAGGCCCGCCTGCGGATCGGTGGGCCCCGATCGCGGGCCAGGCCACCGTCGGGGCACCCCCCCCCCGGGGCCAGATCGCCCCGCGCCCCCCCCCCCCAGGACCCCGGAGCCCGCCCACGCCACCTTGTCCCGCCGGTAAGAGAGGTGGTTTGATTCTCGCCGGCGGGACAAGCATTCCAGCAGCGGGACTTCGGCCCATTGCGGGCGCGGCGCAATTCCCACCCCCACCGAATATCCGGTGCCGGAGAATTCGGCAACCGGCGGGGGCGGGATTCACGCCAGCCCCCGGCGATTCTCCGACCCGGCGGGGGGTCGGAGAATCCCGCCCCTGGTCTTCATATATTTTGTTGATTATACATTTGACATGTCGGGCTGTAAATTACTCTGGACAGAATAATATGAGATGAGGCAGATTTGGAGATGGGACCTGGAGGAAAATAAGATAAGTCAACATTAGGTCTGCGGCCAAGGTCTGCGGATCACCTTCCAGTGATCTTGCCAGAGGTGGGTGAACAATGGAAGCAGCTCCCACCCAACAGCAGCAGGTCAATAATGACCAATTATGAGGATAATTAGGGTGAAAACAAGAATTGTTTCCAAAAAGCCTCAAATATCTGAAGAGGCTTTGTGGTCAGAATGTTTGTGAACAATGACCCACGATTGCGCTTCTTTTACTTTCTTGGAGCAGCTATATCGTTCTGAATAATAATTTTTTAACTAATTTTTTTCGCAGTCAGGATATATACCATGTGCTGAAGTGAAAATCACCTTTGTGATTTTAACATTTTTGATGAATATGGTCAATCTTTCCCAAAATGGGCCTATCTGACCATAGGTGATTTTCACTTCAGCACTTTGAGCACCTTGTTGATTCCCTTTTAGAATGCAGGTGCAGAAACATCCAAAGTGATTCTCAGATTGATATTGTACTGCCAGAGAGTAGAAAAATGCGATGGGGGCACTGCCATGGCCAGACCCCCCCCCCCCCACACACACACACACACACATATGGCATGATCTTTTTTTCTTCTGAGTTGAAAAAGGCCTTGGAGATATAGATCGGCATGGATCTGAATAGGAAGAGAACCTGGGAAGTATTTTCATCTTGAGCGTCTGTAAACATTGTCCTCTTATTTAACAGTATGGCTATCCCCCTAGCCCTCGCCCCATAGAAGGAATGGTAGATCCGTCCCACCCAGCCTTTCCTTACACGCAGGTGGTCTTTCTCCCTCAGGTGTGACGCTTGGAGGAAGACTATGTCAGCTTTCATACTTTTCAGGCAGACAAAGACTCTGGATCACTTCGCTGGGCCATTGAATCACTGACGTTCCAGGTGACTATTCTGATGGGGGCCTTTTTCCACACCACCTGAACTTAAGGATAGTGAGCCTGTCAGAAGGGATTGGAGGGATCAACCATACTTACCTTGGGGATGCACCCCTTGACTCTGGGGTTTACCTTTGTTATGGGCCATCCAAAATGGCCGTGATCATCGTACTCCACATGAGGCCGGGCCCATGCGCTCCGGGGTTTCCCTTTGTCCTGGGGCCACCCAACCTGGCCGCCAACTGTGTGTGCCATGTGGGTGAACCCCTGCACTCCGGGATTTCCCTCTGTTCAGGGACCCTCCAAAGTGGCTGCTTGCAGTGCCATTGTGTTCCAAGTTGCTACATGTGGCCTGTTGTAGCCAGCCTAGAGCCCTTACCATCCCTTGTCCCTATGTTTCCCCTATGATTCTTTCCCCCCCCATTGTCTTATCCCCCTTACTATTATTGTCCCTCCTCCCTACTCTCCTTTCTCCATTTACCCCCCTAGCTGTCCACACCTTGTGTTGTGTACCCACCCCCCTCCATTGCCAGGCCCTCTCTCCTCTGCGGGAAATGCGCCGCGCCACCCCGCCTCGCTCATACATCCCGGCGCGAGCTTTCCTGCTAGTGTGATGGGGTGGGTTATGTGCATACCCTTTGCCCACTCTATGGTTTCCCCTCCTGTTATCCTCCTCACCCTCTCCTGTGCTCCGGTGCCCTCGCCCTTCTTTCCTTTGGTTTGGTTCCCGCATTCAGAGTGAGGCAGTGCAGTCCCGTGCAGTGTCTCTCAGATTGATTCAGTCGTTGGATGACATTTTCACCACTGTCTTTGCTGCTGTTTTCCCAGCTTGTTTTCCTGGAAAAATTGTCCATGTCCGCAGGGGTCATGAAGAGAAGCTCCCTGCCCCGGAATGTGAGCCAGAGTTTAGCCGGGTGCAGCATCCCAAATTTCACTTTGCCCATGTGCAAGGCCACCTTCGCTCTGTTGAACTCCATCCAGTGCTTGGCCAGGTCTGCCCGAATTTTCTGATATCTCTTGATCTGGTTCTCTTCCCAGTTGCAGGTCCTTGCTTGCCTGCCCAGCGTAGGATTCTTTCCTGGTCCTGGTACTGGTGCATTTTGGCGATTATAACTCTCAGCTGCTCTCCATCCCTGGGTTTCACCCGGAGTGACCGTTGGACTTTTATCTATTTCTGGCGGGTTGGGAAAGCTGTCCCTTCCCACCAGGTTTCCCAACATCTGGGCCACATGGTCTGTGAAGGCCCTGCCTTCAATCCCTTCCAGCAGGCCCACTGTCCTTAAGTTCTGGCGCTGGGACCAATTCTCTCGGTCCTCTATTTTCATCTCTTTGCCTTGTCCAGGGCTGCCTGCATGGTGGTCAGGGCTCGATGAGTACCACCTTGATCACAGGTTGAATGTCTGTCTTCATCTCTTCCCTGAACTCCCTTAGTTCCCTGGAGACAAACTTCCTCCATCCGCCCTCCAATGAGGGGAGACCCGTGTGCGATTTGCGTTCAAGCATAGCCGGCACTTCGTCGCCTCATGCGTCTATCATCTGGACTGCTTTTTGTCTCCCTACGGCCTCTTGCGTTACTGTTGCTTGGCATCTTCTGTTTTGCTTTTGTTAGATACGGTGAGGGGATACATTTTTCCCTATTTTAGCGGGCTATTTTGAGCAAAAGAGCCTAACTTGCTGAACAATCCTGAGTGTGCTCCATTACTCTAAAAACCAAATTTAGAAACCAGTCAAGCTCGTAATGTGACTCGTTTCAGTTTGCTAAATGTGACATACATTTATACTCAGAAACCCATTCTCTGCAAACAAAAGGAATATGTACAAGCTTTGTATTTTTCTTACATTCCCAGAAACAGCGGCAGTCTGTAGTTTCCCGTTGCTCTCTCCATGCCTCAACCAATCAGAGTCGAACTGCCAACTAATCAGCACTGCTTTTCTCCTGTGGTATAAATTGCAGTGAGCGTTTGCTTCAGCAACATGTCTCTCTCTTCAGCAATATACAAATATAATGCTCTGTAACACCTTTACGAGATATTTCTATCATGTAATATTCTAAGTGACAGAGTGCCATCCAAATTCATGTCTGTTTTTGACTCTGCACATTATAAATTCAATCACCAAGAGCAGGACTTTTGTTCTCGGCAGGGACCTTGACTTCCAGGAGTCAAATGCGGGTCCTGACCCTGCACTATGTCATGAGGAACAATCCAACATCAATTTTTGTTGAAAAGGCCAGTTAGTGGCCAGAGGGTGCAGAGTCTTGAAGCAGATGCAACATAAGGGGCCCCTCCAGCACTGACAGAGCTGCGGCCCCCCCAATGAAGTTAATTTTGAGCTCGTTCGTACCACTTTCAACATGTTTGAAATAAAACAATGGCCAGAGCTGCCAGACCACCAATGTGGAGAGAAAGTACACATTTTCCATGTGGACTTACAACTGCGGCCAGATAAAGGGGGGGGGGGGGCAGCCACAATTGACCTTTTAATTAAATTAAAAAGCCATCTGTTGCAAGCAGGTAACTTCCATGCCAACTCCGGTTTCCTGAAAATGGCTCCAGGGCAGGATGATGCTGGTAAACCGGTACGCAGGCTGGTGGAACAAAATCATGCATCTACATGCCTTTTTTCCCAATCCCATTTCCCTCCAAAAATCCTGCCCTGAATGTAAATTATATACATGAGCACAGACAAATAATTTTCATGCCTGGTAAGGTATGGATATGCATAAGAAACTTGAATATGTACTTGTACAAATTGCAACACAAAAGCGGGAAGTATTACCCAATATATTTTTGCAGGAGTTTTGAAACAACCAAATATTGACTCTATACTTTGTAGTTGCAGTCAGGAGTTCAGCAGGATACTCAAAAGAAAGTGCCAGGAGGAAGAGCGTCCAAAGAAGAAACCTTTAGTGTTGAGGTTTCACATCCTGTCGCCTAATGTTGTAATTATACTAATAGAATACAAATGTGGTACTGGCACCATTAGTGCAACAGTACAAACATGAAATGTACAGTTTTACTGCTATTTGTGACCTTTGTTCTGCCAGTAAAAGTACTAATAATTGAATAGATGTGATGAGGGTTTTGAACCAAAGCAGCAGTGCTGAAGACTAATTTCCTGGATTGCCTAAGTTCAAATGTGGCAACCCGAACTTAATAATATGAACAACTTTGAAGAAGCCCCACTAACATAAATATTCTGAGATCAGATAAATGAGAGCATTGACATTATACTGTGCTTCAAAAACTCGTATCAATGATATCCTGACCTCATTACAGCCTTGGTTCAAACATGGACAAAAGCGCAGAATGCCAGAGGTGAGATGAGAATGACTGCCTTTGACACTAAGGCAGCATTTGACCAAAAAAGGCATGAAGGAGCCCTAGATAAACTGGAGTCAATGGGAATCAGGAGGGAAACTCTCCATTGGTTGGAGTCAGACCTTGCACAAAGGAAGTTTGTTGTGGTGGTCAGGGATCAATCATCTCAGCTCCAGGACATCACTGACGGAGTTCCTCAGGGTAGTGTGCTAGGTCCAACCATCTTTAGCTGCTTCATTAATGACCTCCCTTCTATCAGCACGATAGCATGGTGGTTAGCACAATTGTTTCACAGCTCTAGGGTCCCAGGTTCAATTCCCGGCTTGGTTCACTGTCTGCAGAGTCTGCACGTTCTCCCCGTGTGTGCGTGGGTTTACTCCGGGTGCTCCGGTTTCCTCCCACAGTCCAAAGATGTGCAGGTTAGGTGGATTGGCCATGACAAATTGCCCTTAGTGTTCAAAATTGCCCTTAGTGTTGGGTGGGGTTACTGGGTTATGGGGATAGGGTGGAGATGTGGGCTTGGGTAGGGTGCTCTTTCAAAGGGCTGGTGCAGACTCGATGGGCTGAATGGCCTCCTTCTGCACTGTAAATTCTATGAATCATTAGGTCAGAAGTGGGGATGTTCACAGGTGACTGCACAATGTTCAGCACCATTCGTGACTCCTCAGATAATGAAGCAGGCTATGTCCAAATATAGCAAGACCTGGACAATATCCAGGCTTGGGCTGATAAGTGGCTAGTTGCATTTGCGTCGTACAAGTGCCAGGCAATGGCCATCTCATTCAAGAGACGATCTAACCACCACCACTTGACATTCAATGGCATTACCTTTGCTGAATCCCCCACAATCAACATCCTGGGGGTTACCATTGATCAGAAACTGAACTGGACTAGCCATGTTAGTACCGTGGCTGCCAGTGCAGGTCAAAGGCTAGGACTCCTACGGCGAGCACCTCACCTCCTGACCCCCAAAGCCTGTCCACCATTTTCAAGGCACAAATCAGGAGTGTAATGGAATACTCTCCACTTGCCTGGAGAGTGCAGCTCCAACAACGCTCAATAAACTCAACACCATCCAGGACAAAATAGCCTGCTTGATTGCTCTCCCTTCCACAATCTTTCAAACCCTCCACCACCAACGAACAGTGGCTGCTATGTGTACCATCAACAAGATGCACTGCAGTAACTCACCAAGGTTCCTCAGACAGCATCTTCCAAACCCACAACCACTACCATCTAGAAAGACAAGAGCAGCAGATACCTGGGAACCCCACCACCTGGAGGCTCACCTCCAAGTCGGGCGACACGATAGCACAATGGTTATCACTGTTGCTTCACAGTGCCAGGGCCCTGGTTCAATCCCTGCTTGCTTCACTGTGCGGAGTCTGCACGTTCACCCTGTGTCTGCATGGGTTTCCTCCAAGTGTTCCGGTTTCCTCCCACAAGTCCCAAAAGGTGTGCTTGTTAGGTGAATTGGACATTCTGAATTCTCCCTCAGTGTACCCAAACAGGCGCCGGAGTGTCGTGACTCGGAATTTTCACAGTAACCTAATTGCAGTGTTAATGTAAGCCTACATGTGACAATAATAGAGATTATTATTAAGTCACTCACCACCCTGACTTGGAAATATATCACCGCTCCCTCACTTGGGCAACATCCTGGAACTCCCTCCCTAACTACACAGTGGGTATACCTACATGTCAAGGGCATCAGCGGTTCAAGAAGGCAGCTCCCCACCACATTCTGAATGGTAACTGGGGATGACCAATAAATGCTAGCCAAACAAGTGATGCCCACATCCCATCAATGAATTAAACAAAATATAGCAATACAACATTAAGATTCAAAATTGCTAGACCTTATCAACTAACATGAAATAATGAGAGGGAGAGAGATCTCTGGCTTGCACTGCCTAATACTCAGCATCACAAATGGAAACAAATGGAGTCTGCATGTTCTCCCTGGGTCTGCGTGGGTTTTCTCCAGGTGATCTGGTTTCCTCCCACAAGTCCCAAAAGATCTGCTTGTTAGGTGAATTGGACATTCTGAATTCTCCCTCAGCGTACCCTAACAGGGGCCGGGGTGTGGAGGCTGGAGGATTTTCATAGTGACTTCATTGCAGTGTTAATGTAAGCCTACATGTGACAATAAAGATTATTTTTTTAAATGCAGAAAATGCTGGGAAAACTCGTTAGGCCTGGCAGCATCTGTGGAGAGAGAAAATTGAGTTAACGTTTCAAGTTTGTATGATGTTCTGCTTTGAAGAAGAGTCATACGGACTTGAAACGTTAACTATTTTCTCTCTCTACAGATGCTGCCAGACCTCCTGAGATTTTCCAGCATTTTCTGTTTCTGTTTCAGATTCCAGCATCCACAGTATTTTGCTTTTATCGTGAATGGGAAGGTAGGTTTATGCTGGGCATATCTCTTTGCCAAATCCTTCGTTATGACAATGGAAGTTAAGCAATTGGTAGTAAGTATGTAACATTGGATTTGGCTGTCTTCAAGATGAAGGTGGCCAGCACACAGGAAAATGTCCTATGGTGGGTCTTGTTCCACGTTGAAGGCAGATGACGACCAAATAATCTGAAGCGTGTCAGTGTCTAAAGATCACCCTTCTTGACGCTGGTAGATAGCAACCCTTTGGTTTCAAATTGGCTGACAGATGAAAGGCATGGCAATGGGAAACTGAAACCCAGTCAATACTCAGTGGGAGATTAGGCGTTCTGATACATGAACCAGGCAAACCAGATTTATGGCACTACAGCACTGATAATCGACCAGCCAGCTTAGTTCATGGGGAAGGCATAGTAAATCTGCCATTTACTATTGGACTTTTTCCCACTTAGCTCCAGGTAACATTCCAAGTTTGATCAACAGTGAGGGAGTTATCAGTGCTCCCTGTGAGTAAGCTGTGTGGTTTTAGCTGGTACTCCTCTTTATAGCTGAGGTATGCTAAGCATTTGGTCTTGCCAACCAGTGCCTATGTTATGAAGACAGGAAAGAGAGGTTGGGAAAGCAGATTTTTATAGATTGGGCTTTGCAATACACTCCTGTATGTATCAGCCATATGACTGACTATGAAAAGCTTACTATTCAGCATTGCTAATATTCCAGTTGTATCAGATTTACTGGTCAGAGTAGTATGGGTAATTAGTACCAAGTTATATTGTACCTTTATGATTGGTTTATAGCATTATATCAAAAGCATGCAGATAACTTTACTCGCCAGTCAGTGAAATTTTAAACTTCAAAGTTTGAGAGGTGGTTTTCTACTACTTGCAGTTTTACTGTAAATGCTGTAAAAGCCTAGGTGTTGTGAGCTTTTTTGTTCAAGAGGGCACATGATGCCATGCTCCACAGTGCCACACACTTATTTGGGGTTCTGCACATTTTGCTTTTCTGCAATGCCAACATAATTTCCCCCCCACACAAATTGTCCATTATGAGCATCATACTCAACCAATTGCTAAACAATTCAAAAGACAGCTTCGTATAACAGAAAATTCTGGAAACACACCGGTCAAGAGGAAAATGGAGTTGGGTAAATAACAGCTGCGGCTCAGTTGGTAGCACTCTTATCTCTGGGTCAAAAGATGGTAAGTTCAAATCCCGCTCTTGAGCCCAGCACTGAACCTCTGAGCTAGATTTTTACGTGCTTGGGCCGGAAGCGTGCAGGATCCGGAAATGTGTAAAATCTCACGAGAAGAGGTCAGGTGTGTTCCCAGACATCTTCGTGAGCGCATGTGATTTTGAGGTCGGTGGGCATGTGAGTGAATAGGATGCGCATCCGCCAACAATTTAAAATCAAATTAAGGGCAGCACGGTGGCACAGTGATTAGCACTGCTGCCTCGTGGCGCCGAGGTCCCAGGTTCGATCCTGGCTCTGGGTCACTGTCCGTGTGGAACAAAGAACAATACGGCATAGGAACAGGCCCTTCGGCCTTCCAAGCCTGTACTGGTCATGATACCAACCTTTGCCAAAACCCTCAGCACTTCCTTGTGCCGCATCTCTCTATACTCATCCTTTCCGTGTGTTTGTCAAGATGCCTTTGGAATGGCGTTAATATATCTGCTTCCATAGTGGGGGGATCGGAACTTGGTGCAGGAGCCAAGGTTGGACAGGTCACAGCCACACTCGTGGGTCCCAATCGGGGGGGGCGAAGGCATTGGCTGGGCTAATGGTGGAAATGGGAGGGGTGGACTCTTGGAGGTTTCTGCACCCGAGGGAGCGGGATTACTCGTTTTTCTCGGCAGCTATAAGGTGTACTCGCGGATCGACTTCTTCGTGATGAGGAAGACTTGGCTGGCTGGGTTAAGGGGTCAGAGTACTCGGCAATTGCAATATCAGGTCATGCTCCGCATTGGCTGGATATGGTACTGGAGAAGTGGGTAGTACAAAGGCCGGGGTGGAAATTAGATGTGGGACTGTTGGGGGACTGAGGGTTCTGTGACAAAATTGAAAAAGTAATTGAGGAATATGTAGGGGCGAGGTGTCGAAGGCAGTTATCTGGGAGGCTCTAAAGGCAGTGGTGAGGGGTGAGTGATCTCGTTTAAGGCTAGGGTGGCCAAAGAGGAGAGGTTGGAGCGTCAGAGCGTAATAGATGAGATGCTGGAGGTAGATAGGAGTTATGCAGAAGTTGGAAAAGAGGAAGAAACTACAGGCGAGCTTTGACGGACTATCTACCAGGAAGGCGGTGCGCCAACTGAGGCAAGCAAGGGGTGCAGTTTATGAGCATGGAGAGAAGGTGGGGCATATGTTAGCGGGTCAGCTTCGGAGGAAGGCGGCGGCAAGGGAAATTGTTCAGGTGCGGGACAGGGCAGAGAAGTTGGTGGTGGCTCCGGATCTGATTAACAAGGTCTCTGAGGAATTTTATGAGAGGTTGTATAGGTCAGAGCCACCTGTGGGAGACCAGGAGATGCAGGAATTTCTAGATGGGCTGAAGTACCCGAGGTTAGGGGAGGGGGACAGGGCTACATTAGAAGGAACGATACTATAGCAGGAGATAAACATGCGATTGGGAGGATGCAGTCGGGAAAGGTGGCAGGGCCGGATGGGTTTCCGGTGGAATATTGTAAAATATTCAAGGATAAGCTGGCACCTCCGATGGCGGGGATGTTTGAGGAGGTGATAGGGAAGAGGGTGTTACCACAAACTTTGGGAGAGGCATCGATTTCCCTGTTGCTTAAAAAAGATAAGGATGAATGTGGACGCCAAACTGCTGGCCAAAATTTTGTCTTCCAGGATTCTGGACATTATTGGGGAGGACCAGACGGGGTTTGTTAAGGGTAGGCAGTTGGTGGCCAATGTAAGAAGGCTGTTAAATGTGATCATGATGCTCCCGGAAGGTAGGGAGGTGGAGGTAGTGATCGCAATGGATGCAGAAAAGGCTTTTGATAGGGTAGAATGGGATTATCTGTGGGAGGTACTGGGACGGTTCGGATTCGGGCGGGGCTTTATTGATTGGGTCTGGTTGCTGTAACAGGCTCCAGTGGCAAGTGTACGGATGAATAGGACAACATTGGACTATTTTAGACTACACCGGGGGTCAAGACAGGGATGCCCCCTCTCCCCACTGTTACAACATCGGACTATTTTAGACTGCACCGGGGAACGAGACAGGGATGCCCCCTCTCCCCACTGTTGTTCGCGCTAGCTATAGAGCCATTGGCAATTGCTCTGAGAGCCAAGGGGCTGGTCCGGGGGAGGGTGGAGCACAGAGTCTCGCTCTATGCAGACGACCTGCTTCCCTATGTATCGGACCCATTAGAGAGGTTGGAAGAAATCATGAGGATTCTAGGGGAATTTGGCCGGTTTTCGAGGTATAAGCTAAATATGGGGGAAAGTGAGATGTTTGCGATCCAGGCAAGGGGACAGGAGAGGCGATTGGGGGAGCTGCCGTTTAGATTAGTAGGGGGAAGCTTTAGGTACTTAGGCATTCAAGTAGCGCGGGATTGGGATTGGCTGCATAAATTGAATCTGGCCCAGCTAGTAGACCAAATGAAGGATGATTTTCAGAGTTGGTACGTGCTGGGAGGGTGCAGACGGTGAAGATGACGGTCTTCCTGAGATTCCTGTTCGTGTTTCAATGTCTCCCCATCTTTATTCCGTGGTCCTTTTTTAAACGGGTCAACAAAGTGATCTCTGGCTTTGTTTGGGCGGGCAAGACCCCGCGGGTAAGGAAGGTAATGCTTGAGCGGAGTTGGGGCAAGGGCGGGCTGGCGCTGCCAAATTTTAGTAACTATTACTGGGCGGCAAATATAGCCATGATCAGGAAGTGGGTGGTGGGGAAGGAGTGGACATGGGAGCTTATGGAGGCGGCTTCATGCAAGGGCACCAGTTTGGGGGCATTGGTAACTGCGCCTCTGCCATTCCCGCCGGCACGGTACTCCACCAGCCATGTGGTGGTGGTGGCCCTGAGAGTCTGGGGGCAATGGAGGAGACATGTGGGAGCAGAGGGAGCATCGGTCTGGTCCCCAATCTGTAATAATCACCGGTTTGCCCCGGGAAATATGGATGGGGGGTTCCGGATATGGCAGAGAGCAAGGATTGAGAGGATGGGGGATATGTTTATAGAGGAAAGCTTTCCAAGTATTAGGGCGCTGGAGGAGAAGTTTGGGTTGGTAACAGGAAACAATTTCAGGTATCTGCAGGTGTGGGACTTCCTACGTAAACAGGTGTCAACCTTCCCGCTCCTACCGCTAAGGGGAATTCAGGACAGGGTAGTTTCCAGAGGGTGGATAGGAGAAGGGAGCGTCTCGGACATTTACAAGGAACTTATGGGGTCAGACTGAGGAGGTGAAGCGCAAGTGGGAGGAGGAGCTGGGAGGAGAGATAGAGGATGGTCTATGGGCGGACGCGTTGAGTAGAGTGCCAGGCTCAGCCTGATGCAATTTAAGGACGTTCACCGGGCTCACATGCCAGTGGCCCGGATGAGCAGATTCTTTGGGATGGAAGACAGGTGTGCAAAATGTGCGGGAGGACCAGCGAACCATGTCCACATGTTCTGGGCATGTCCGAAGCTTAGAGGATTTTGGCAGGGGTTTGCAGATGTCATGTCCACGGTGTTAAAAACAAGGGTGTCGCAGAGTCCAGAGGTGGCGATTTTCATGGTGTTGGAAGACCCGGGAATCCAGGAGGAGAAAGAGGCAGACGTTCTGGCCTTTGCTTCCCTGGTAGCCCGGAGACGGGTACTATTAGCTTGGAGGGACTCAAAGCCCCCGAAATTGGAGACCTGGCTATCGGGCATGGCTAGCTTTCTCTGTTTGGAGAAAATCAAGTTCATCTTGAGAGGGTCAATGTTAGGGTTCACCCGGAGGTGGCAACCGTTCGTCGACTTCTTTGCGGAAAATTAACCGTCAGCAGAAGGGGGGGGGGGGTGTTAGTTTAGCTTAGAGTAGGGGGTTAATCAAGGTGGGAGACGGCTTTTGCACTATGTTTATAGTTTCATGTACATTGTTTATTGTGTTGTTGTTATAATACAAAAAAAACCCTCAATAGACTGTTTATTAAAAAAAAGATAAGGATTCGACGGAGTGTGGGTCGTATCGGCCCATATCACTTTTAAACGTGGACGCTAAAGTATTGGCGAAGGTACTGGCAGGTACGCTGGAGGAGTTCCTCCTGAAGGTGATAGGTGAAGATCAGACGGGGTTCATGAGAGGGAGGCAGCTGTTTTTGAACGTTGAAAGGGTATTAAACGTGGTTATGGTACCGGAGGAGGGGAAGGAAACAGAGGTGGTTGTGGCATTGGACACCGAGAAATCATTTGACCGGGTAGAATGAGTGTACTTGATGGCGGTTCTGGAGCGGTTTGGGATTGGACCAAGATTTGTGGACTGGGTAAAGCTACTATATAAGGAGCCAAGGGCGAGTGCCTGCACAAATAACATCAGTTCGACATACTTTTCTCTCCACCGTGGGACTAGGCAGGGATGTCCTATGTCCCCCCTGCTGTTTGCACTCACGATTGAGCCGTTGGCCATCGCATTAAGAAGTTCGGGGGTATGAAAAGGGATAGTGCGGAGGAGGATAGCGCATAGGATGTCCTTATATGCTGATGATTTGTTGTTATACGTGTCAGAACCGAGTGTGTCAATAGGGGAATATTGGAGCTGCTTCGGGTGTTTGGGTCTTTCTCGGGGTACAAATTAAATCTAGACAAGAGTGAGTATTTTGTGGTGTCTCGGCTGGGGGTGGGGGGGCTGCCATTCTGTAGGGCAGGGACTCACTTTAGATACCTGGGCTGCAGGTTGCTCGGGAATGGGGGTGGGGGGGCTCCGTAGGTACAACATTTCTAGTTTGGTGGGGAGAGTGATAGCTGATCTGGCAAGGTGGGATGGTTTCCCTCTGTCACTGGCGGATCGGGTACAGGCGGTTAAAATGAACGTGTTGCCGCGATTTCTGTTTATTTCCCAATGCCTGCCGATTTTCCTGCCAAAGACATGTTTTAGAGAGATTGAAGGGATGATTACAAATAACAAAGAAAAGTAGAGCGCAGGAACAGGCTCTTCGGCCCTCCAAGCCTGACTATCCACTCTGTCTATGTCCCTCATAATTTTGTAGACCTCTATCAGCACGGTAGCATAGTGGTTAGCACAATTGCTTCACAGCTCCAGGGTCCCAGGTTCGATTCCCGGCTTGGGTCACTGTCTGTGCGGAGTCTGCACGTTCTCCCCGTGTGTGCGTGGGTTTCCTCCGGGTGCTCCGGTTTCCTCCCACAATCCAAAGGTGCAGGTTAGGTGAATTGGCCATGTTAAATTGCCCTTAGTGTCCAAAATTGCCCTTAGTGCCGGATGGGGCTACTGGGATAGGGTGGAGGTGTGGGCTTGGGTAGGGTGCTCTTTCCAAAGAACCGGTTCAGACTCGATGGGCCGAATGGCCTCCTTCTGCACTGTAAATTCTATGAGCTATGATCTATCAGGTCGCCCCTCAACTTCCGTCATTCCAGTGAGAACAAACCAAGTTTAGTCAACCTCTCCTCATAGCTAATGCCCTCCATACTAGGCAAAATCCTGGTAAATCTCTTCTGCACCCTCTCTAAAGCCTCCACATCTTTCTGGTAGTGTGGCGACCAGAATTGAACACTATCCTCCAAGTGTGGCCTAACTAAGGTTCTGTACAGCTGCAACATGACTTGCCAATGTATATACTCAATGCCCTGGTCAATGAAGGCAAGCATGCCGTATGCCTTCTTGACTACCTTCTCCACCTGTATTTCCCCTTTCAGTGACCTGTGGACCGGTACACCTCGACCTCTCTGACTGTCAATACTCTTGAGGGTTCTACCATTCACTGTATATTCCCTACCTGCGTTAGACCTTCCAAAATGCATTACCTCACATTTGTCCGGATTAAACTCCATCTGCCATCTCTCTGCCCAAGTCTCCAAACAATCTAAATCCTGCTGTATCCTCTGACAGTCCTCATCACTATCCGCAATCCACCAAATTTTGTGTCGTCCGCAAACTTACTAATCAGACCAGTTACATTTTCCTCCAAATCATTTATATATACTACGAACAGCAAAGGTCCCAGCACTGATCCCTGCTGAACACCACTAGTCACAGCACTCCAATCAGAAAAGCACCCTTTCATTGCTATTCTCTGCTTTCTATGACCTAGCCAGTTCTGTATCCATCTTGCCAGCTCACCCCTGATCCCATGTCACTTCATATTTTGTACCAGTCTGCCATGAGGGACCTTGTCAAAGACCTTACTGAAGTTCATATAGACAACATCCAATGGGAGTAGATCCTGTCTCGAAGAATTCTCTCCAGTAATTTCCTTCCCACTGATGTAAGGCTCACCGGCCTGTAGTTCCCCGGATTATCCTTGCTACCCTTCTTAAACAAAGGAACAACATTGGCTATTCTCCAGTACTCCGGGACATCACCTGAAGACAGTAAGGATCCAAAGATTTCTGTCAAGGCCTCAGCAATTTCCTCGCTTGCCTCCTTCAGTACTCTGTGCTATCCCTTGAGGAGGTGGCTGCTGACCCCACTCCGTCACCCATGAACTGAGGCAAGAGAGAGATATAACAGGAGTCATGCATCCACTGGAGTGATGGTGGAGAGTACCATTGGGCTGCTCAAGGTGCACTTCTGATGCTTGACCGGTCATTGCAATATCCACCAGAGCATGTCTCCCTCATAGTGGTTGCGTGCTATGCCCTGCAGAATCTATCTCTGACAAGGAGGGACCCAGTGGAAGCTGAAGAGTGATACAAGACCACAGGCCAGGGAGGATAACTCCAGTGATGGGTCTATGGATGAGCCTGCGATCGCACAGGCTGTGGGTGAAACATTCAGAGGAGCAAGGACACAAGGGATGCATTGATCCAGCGATCAGCTGGACATCCCAGGCATGGAGACTGAGTCAATCCAATGAGAATATCTCACTCCCAAGAAAACTTTCTGAAGAGCCCAACCCAGACATGATGCACCAAGCAAAGCCCCCAGCCTGTGCAACATATGGCCAATGTACAAAGCACGCATCAAACTCAGCCATTGAATTGAGGAAATGTTTATGTGACTTAACATAAGCACAGCATACAAATGTGCCAAACCTCACAGAAAACTCAAAGTAATGAATGCAAATAATGTCACTCATTACACGCCCTTGTTGTGCTTAAGGTACCGTAAAAGTATGCCTGTGGGTCCCCCGTGTTCGTGCCCCCCTCACTGTAGCAGCATTGGAGGCAGCATACTGACTTTGCTGTTGCGTTGCTGTGATGACCTTAGCGAGTGTTCTCTGGCCACTGGCACCTGAGCTGGCTCCAGCTAGGGAGGAGCATCCAGCCCCATGACTGGGTACTCTTCATTCCTTGCTGCTCTTGTCTGTATCACCCTGAAAAGATCCAACAGAGATGTCAGGCAGTTCGTCCACCAGTGTGAGGTTCACCTGCACCTCCCTACTCATCATTGATGGATGGACACCCCGTTGAGAGACTAGGTGGCTCCTCCATCTCTCACACTGGCAGTGACCTCCAGAGGTCACAGCCGGTGTGCTGGCTTACAGGTACAAGCACCACTTCTGTCACCAGTGAGGATGTCCCTGAACCTGCCACTTCACGAGTCATCGCTTTATCAATGGAGGAAGGCGTGCACTCAGGGGCAACGCATCACTCATGTTCCGCAGGGACTTCCTCAGTGATGGAAGCCACGGCACACAACCTCTCCTGGATCTCTGCCAGATCTCCCCACGCATCCCGCTGGACATAAAGCATCTTCTGTCTGATGGATGTCTCCAGAGGCTCATCACCTGCCTCTGACTCAGCCTGATCCTGGTCTCCAGCAGTGCTCCCTGGAACCTGCCTGCCTCTGCCACCTCCTCTCGTGAGTGTGATGTCACCACATCAGTGTGCCCTACCCAGAGAGATAATGACCTAATGCACACCGATGTGTGAGCATCTGCATTGGTACCTGGTTCTGAGAGACAGTGTGATGCAAGTGGAGGAGTGAGGTCATCTTGGGTGCTTAATGGGGGTTCCCGGGGTCACCTGCAGCTGGGGCAGTTAGGTCATCTGTGGAAGGAAGACGCAACATCATTGAATTCAATCATTGTCGTCACCTTACATGCCAAGTGGCCTGCTGAGGCAATGAAAGATGCTGTTCACTTCCTGTAAGAGGGGCCCGTGATATTTCCTGTATCCGTAGCACATACATCTGGGACCTACACATTTACCTTCATCCCAGATCCCCCTCTCAGCAGGAGCGGAGGAGCCACGTGCAGCACACCGTGTCATGCCCACTGACCTCAGCAGCCACCTCTGCCCAGGCCTTCTTTGTCAGGTGAGGAGAACTACTGTTCCCATCCTTGAGCATCAGGATACTGTGCCTGGCACTGACATCCCGCACCAGGACAGCCGGCACTTACTTGCAAAATGGGGGGGGGGGGGGCGCATTTAGCCCGACCTGCCCTTCCATTGCCTCCTGGTGCTGATGATATTCCTCTGAATAGTTGTGAAACATACAGTATCCTCAACCTCCTCCACAATGCCTGGCAGCCTTCAGGGAGCTGCACCCTCTCTTTTAAACCCTCCTGGCAGGTCTGCATTGGACCCGGCACCCTGCACGTTCCCACCCCTGCCTGTCTGGAGACCCAACCGGCAGACATATTTCACGCTGGGTCGGCCTTAATTGGCCACCCAATGTAATATTGCATTGACAATGCGGTCATCGGCGGGAGCAGGTTTCTCATTCGCTCCTGCCAGTATTGACTTCGGACACACTCCAAATGTAATATTCAGACCCGAGTGTAGTTCTGAGGGTGTGCTGCACTTTTGGAGGTGCATCGGTCAGATGAGATGATAAACCAAGGACCAGGGGCGTCATTCTCCGACCCCCCAGAGGGTCGGAGAATGGCCATTGGCCGCCGTGAATCCCGCCCCCGCCCCCGCCGAAGTCTCCGAAGGGAGAAAAGTCGGCGGGGCGTTAATGTCGCCGCTGCCGCGGAGAATGTCACGGGTCTGCGCAAGGCAGCCGATTTTCGGCCTGCCGATATTCTCCCTTCCGGATGGGCCGAAGTCCCATCGACGTGATGACCGTTCACGTCGACGTGAATCAAACCTCCTTTTCATCGGCGTGACCCGGTGCTCCAGGCTCACGCCAACCAGCGTGGAGGTGAGTGACGGCCTGGGGGGTTGGCTCTGGGCAGGCAATGGCGTGGCCGCAGTCTGATTGCGTGAGGAGAGGTGTGTCTCGGGTTGTGTGTGTGTGTGCGGCGGGGGTGGGGTGGTTAGAGTAGGCTGGGCTCCGGGGGAGTGCCGGGAGGGGGGTCCGTGCCGGGGTGGAGGTTGGGGGTTGGGGGGGGGTCCATGCTGGGGTGGAGGTTGGGGGGGGTCCGTGCTGGGGTGGAGGTTGGGGGTTGGGGGGGGTCCGTGCTGGGGTGGAGGTTGGGGGGGGTCCGTGCTGGGGTGGAGGTTGGGGGGGGGTCCGTGCTGGGGTGGAGGTTGGGGGTTGGGGGGGGATCCGTGCTGGGGTGGAGGTTGGGGGTTAGGGGGCGTCCGTGCTGGGGTGGAGGTTGGGGGTTGGGGGGGGTCCGTGCTGGGGTGGAGGTTGGGGGGGGTCCGTGCCGGGGTGGAGGTTGGGGGTTGGGGGGGGGTCCGTGCTGGGGTGGAGGTTGGGGGAGGTCCGTGCTGGGGTGGAGGTTGGGGGTTGGGAGGGGGTCCGTGCTGGGGTGGAGGTTGGGGGGGTCCGTGCTGGGGTGGAGGTTGGGGGGGGGGTCCGTGCTGGGGTGGAGGTTGGGGGTTGGGGGGGGGGGTCCGTGCTGGGGTGGAGTTTGGGGGTTGGGGGGGGTCCATGCTGGGGTGGAGGTTGGGGGTTGGGGGGGGGGGTCCGTGCTGGGGTGGAGGTTGGGGGTGGTCCGTGCCGGGGTGGAGGTTGGGGGGGGGGTCCGTGCCGAGGAGGGGGATTGGAGGGCAAGTGAGTTGGTCCAGGTGCCAGCCTCCAACAGTTGGACCCATGCGGTCCATGCCACCTGGCTGGGGGGAGGAGGGGATATGGGCAATGATGACATGTCGTCGTTCCCCTCCCCCTCACCAGGCCGTCATGTTTTCAGATCGTCCAGCGATGTTGGCCGCCGTGGTGGCAGCCGCTCATGTCTATGTTGCCCTGGATGAGGAGGAGGAGGAGGAGGAGGAGGAGCGTGCCAGAGAGGCGGCGCAGGCTGCCGCAGAGGGGCAGGCGGCAGCCGCCCAGGCTGGAGGGACACCTGACCGACAGGACGAGGAGGGGGAGGAGGACGTCGCGGCCCCACGGCAACGGAGGCACCCGAGGGCGCCCCGTGTGTACCGGCCCCGGCAGTCATACCAGGACCTCACGGACCGGGAATGCAGGAGGAGACTCCGGATGAGCCGGGAAACCGTGGCACACATCTGCCACCTGCTGACACACCTGTCACCGCGTGGCACTGGCGGGGGACACCCTCTCCCCGTGTCCGTCAAGGTTACGGTGGCCCTGAACTTTTATGCAACGGGGTCATTCCAGGCACCGAGTGGGGACCTGTCCGGCATATCGCAGACATTGGTGCACCGGTGCATCCGGGCAGTGACAGATGCCCTATATGCCATGGCGCACCGCTACATCCGCTTCCCCGTGGACCGGGCCAGCCAAGATGCCCGGGCCGTGGGCTTCTCTGCCGTGGCCGGGTTCCCCATGGTCCAGGGCGCGATCGATGGGATGCACGTCGCCGTGCGGCCACCTGCAGATAACAGGGCCGTGTTCACTAATAGGAAGGGGACCTATTCGATGAACGTACAGGTGGTCTGCGACCACCGCATGATGATCCTGCACGTCTGCGCCCGTCACCCAGGCAGTGTACACGACTCATTCGTGTTGTCGCGGTCATCCATCCCCGGCATGTACGAGGGACGCCATCCCCGGCTGAGGGGCTGGTTCCTGGGCGACAGGGGCTACCCATTGCGATCGTGGCTGATGACGCCTATACGGAGGCCACGCAATGAGGCGGAGAACCGCTACAATGATGCCCATGTAGCGACAAGGGGAGTGATCGAGAGGTGCTTTGGCGTGCTGAAGATGCGTTTCAGGTGCCTGGACCTCTCTGGGGGCGCCCTCCAGTATCGGTCAGATAGGGTCGGCCGCATCATTGTGGTGTGCTGCGTCCTGCACAACATAGCCCAGCAGAGGGGCGATGTGCCGCAGGCAGAGGAGGGCGGAGTGGAGGAGCAGCAGGAAGAGGCGCAGTCCTCCCCAGATGAGGGGGATGGGGGCAATGGTCAGGGCAGACGGGGTAGACACAGGCGGGTGGCTGTCCACCGTTACCGGCTGGCCCAGCGGGCACGGGACAGACTGCTAGACGCCCGCTTCACTGACTAGATGGGCGTTGGAATCGGGTAGTATGGCCACAGACCGCACACCATGGCAACAGCCGACCACCCACACCCCCCACCCATCCACCCACCCAGCACCCTCACCCCCCTCCCCAACCCCACCCACCCGACCCGCATGCACCCCCCGCCCCCCCCCCCACCCCCCGGGCTCACACAGTTGCGGGTGGACGCATGTCTATTGCAGGCCATGGAGGATGATGATAACCCGCCCTGCGATGAGCTCCTGGCTCTACATCGCTGGACTATGTCTGACCCATGGCCACAGTACCACCATCCACCCGGACCATCCCTGCATGCGGCTGTGACACTGCAGCGCACGGTCGGGGGATGTTGATGGCGGCCCAGGGGGAATGGGGCAGACTCACCTGGGGCTGAGGTAAGACCACCCCTCACACACACACTTGCGCTCAATGTACATGACACCCCCGCACACTTTGGACAGAGCACAAAGGCAGCTTCGGTAGGTGTAACATTAACTTTAATAACGAAAGGAGTTCATGCACGTGCCCTAGCCCCTAAAACTCATCTGTGCCCTGCACCCGTGCCAACTTACTCAGTGACTAATTGTTTGGCCTTACGGGCCCTTTGACTACGTCTACGTGGTTCCCCAGACGGTACAGCAGAACTGGAGGTGGACTCCTGTGATTCCTGCCCTCTGACACTGGATCCCTTTGGCGACCGTTTCCTGGGCAGTCCTGGCCTAGATGGGCCAGGCTGCGGCCCGGGCGACTGGGATGGCGAGCTGCCAGCCTGTCCTGCCCGTTGCCCACCCGATGCACCTGGGACGGAAGGGGGGGAGTCCGAGGTGTCGCGGTGTACCGGGACCTCCCCTACAGAGGGAGCCGGGACGGACCACACCACCTCCTCCTCCCTCGGGGTGCCCGATGGCCCCCAGGCCTCTACATGGGTGGGGGATGTGAACGGACTGGCCATCCGACGCCCCCCCGACATCTGGCGCTGCCAGTCCTGGAGGCCCGTGCTTGTATCGACAGGGGTCTGCAGGTTTGCAGCCATGGAGCCCAGGGGGTTGGCAAACGCTGTCTGTGACAGTGCGACGCCGGCTCGCACATGGCCACTGGCGCCGATGCCCTCAGCGATGGCCTGCAGAGACTGGGCCATGGCCTGCTGAGACTGGGCCATGGCCTGCTGAGACTGGGCCATGGCCTGCAGAGACTGGGCTATGGCGTTGAGCGCCTCTGCCATCTGGCGCTGGCACTGGCTCATGGCCTCCTGTGAGAGGGCAGCCATTTCCTGGGCCACAGACGCCGCCTGCACGGAAGGCCCCAGGCCTCGCAAACCGTTCCCCTTGTCTGACACCGTCGCACCCATTGCCTCCACCGCGGACGCCACCCGTGCGGTGTCAGCCTGGGTGGCACGCATGACCGGCACCACTCCCAGCTCCTGGACGCGGGTGGACTCCTCCACCTGCGACCGCAGCCGCCGCAAGCCGCCCGTCACCCTCTTCACTCGTCTCCGGGTCGGTGGTTGCATCGGATCTATGTGTGGGTGTTGTAACTGCAGGAACCCGGGATCCATCTGGGCGGCAGATGTTCGCTTGGGCTGGGCTGCCTTCCGACCGCCCGGCTCCTCTGCTGCTCCTACCTCCACCTGCTGTACCGGGACGGCTGTGTTGTGCGCACCAGTGAGTGTACCAGACGCCTCATCACTAAAGTGCCCAACCGTGGTGAGTGTTTCTGCAATGGTGGAGGGTGTTGGTGACAGCAGTGGCGTTGTGTCGTGCTCTTCGTCCCACTCTGAGTCCATGGCACTTTGGGGTGGGGGTTCGTCTCCACCCATCCACTCTGACTCACTGTCCGGTATTTCGTCTTCCTGGGTAGTGCTGTCACGGGTAGGGGTGTCCTGGGTAGTGCTGTCCCGGGTAGGGGTGTCCTGGGTAGTGGTGTCCTGGGTAGTGGTGTCCTGGGTAGTGGTGTCCTGGGTAGTGGTGTCCTGGCTCGGATGTGAAGGGGGCCTGTGGCTGCCCCCCTCATCGCTGGGTGGTCGCTCCCGCATGTGACGGGGGTGTCGTCGCCCTGTTTCTCCAGGTCTCTCCGTCTCCTGTGGTCTCTGAGGGGCATCCTGCGGGCGTCGCATGCTGGAGGGTCCGGGTCTCTCCGTCTCCCGTGGTCTCCGAGGGGCATCCTGCGGGCGTCGCTGCTGGAGGGTCCGGGTCTCTCCGTCTCCCGTGGTCTCCGAGGGGCATCCTGCGGGCGTCGCATGCTGGAGGGTCCGGGTCTCTCCGTCTCCCGTGGTCTCCGAGGGGCATCCTGCGGGCGTCGCATGCTGGAGGGTCCGGGTCTCTCCGTCTCCCGTGGTCTCCGAGGGGCATCCTGCGGGCATCGCATGCTGGAGGGTCCGGGTCTCTCCGTCTCCTGTGGTCTCCGAGGGGCATCCTGCGGGCGTCGCATGCTGGAGGGTCCGGGTCTCTCCGTCTCCTGTGGTCTCCGAGGGGCATCCTGCGGGCGGTCTGCATCTGCGGGGATGGGTGCCTGGACGTTTGGTCCTGCGATACACAATGAAGCATGCATGGTTAGACATCAGGCAGTGATCAGGTGATACGGGGGAGGGGGATATAGGGGAGGGGGGATATGGGGACGGGCTGTCGGTGGCTCACTTGCTACTACGCCCCCGACCTCTGCATCAGCAACTTCCCGGTCCTCAGGTCCACCAGCCAGTTCCAGGGCCCTTTCCTCGTGTACGGTCAGTGGCCTCTCATCAGCGGGGCCTCCTCCAGTCCTCACATGCTCCCTATTGTTGTGTGCGCGCTTCTCCTGTGGGTGGGGGGGGGGGGGGTGGCAGGGGTAACAGGCAACACTGTTAGGCAGGTATATGAATGCACGCCATCGGTTGCGCGTGCATTGCAGAGGTTAAGGTTAGGGCTATATTCACTTGGGGATATGGGGGAGGGGGGATATGGGGAGGGGGGATATGGGTGATATGGGGAGGGGGGGATATGGGTGATATGGGGGAGGGGGGATATGGGGGATATGGGGAAGGGGGGATATGGGGGAGGGGGGATATGGGGGAGGGGGGATATGGGGGATATGGGGGAGGGGGGATATGGGGGATATGGGGAGGGGGATATGGGGGAGGGGGGATATGGGGAGGGGGAATATGGGGGAGGGGGGGATATGGGGGAGGGGGATATGGGGGAGGGGGGATATGGGGGATATGGGGGAGGGGGGATATGGGGTGGGGGTATATGGGGGAGGGGGGATATGGGGGATATGGGAGAGGGGGGTATATGGGGGAGGGGGGATATGGGGGAGGGGGGATATGGGGAGGGGGGAGGGGGGGATATGGGGAGGGGGGATATGGGGGAGGGGGGATATGGGAGATATTGTGGAGGGGGGATATGGGGAGGGGGATATGGGGGAGGGGGGATATGGGGAGGGGGGATATGGGGGAGGGGGGGATATGGGGAGGGGGGGATATGGGGGAGGCTCACCCTGCCTGCTCTGACGAGGTCGTTCACCTTCTTGTGGCACTGGGTGCCTGTCCGTGGTGTCAGGGCCACAGCGGTGACGGCCTCTGCCACTTCCCTCCACAGACGGCGGCTGTGGCGTGGGGCAACTGCGGCCGTGCCCGGGATACAGGGCGTCCCTCCTCTGCTCCACCGCATCCACGAGCACCTCCACATCGCGTGACTCGAACCTCGGGGCTGAGCGACGGCCAGCCATCCAGTCGGGTGTTGTGGTCGGGTGTTCCGGTCTGGTGCGGGGGAGCAGCGCGGCCTTATGAGCCGTCACGCCGTGCAGCGCGTATGACGCTGCATGGCATGAACCACTGTGCAAGCGCGGATCCCGTTATGTCGCTGCTAGCCCATTTCGGGCCGGAGACTATCGACCCATTTTTCCGACGTGACGTAAGTCGGATTTGCGCAGTTTTTTGTGCCGATCGGCGGACTTTCCGCCGATAACGGAGAATTTCGCCCAAGTCTTTGGTGAGTGTAAAGGATCCCTTGGCACTTCTTTGAAGAAGAACATTTGAGTTATCCCCAGTATCTTACCCATATATTTACCCTTCAATCAGCATTACATTAGAAGCAGATGATCTGGTCAGTATCACATTTCACATTGGAGTTTCGCCGAGGATCCAGATTTGATCCTGGCCCCGGGCCACTGTCCGTGTTAAGTTTTCTCATTCTCCCCATGACGGTGTGGGTCTCACCCCCACAACCCAAAGATGTGCAGGGTAGGTGGATTGGCCACATTAAATTGCCCCTTAATTGGGAAAAGAAGAATTGTGTACTTTAAATTTTTTAAAACATCGTTGTTTGTGAGAACTTTCAATGCGCTGATTGGCTGCCCCCAGTCCCACCACAGTGACTATACTTCAAAAAGTATATCATTGGCTGTAAATCACTTTGGGTGAGCTGTGGTCATGAAAGATGCTCCAAAAATGGAAGTCTTTCTTTCTTTTAGATGATCTTTCATCAGAACCTGCTGAACTTTTCCAATATTTTCTGGGGGGGTTTTCATATTTCCAACATCTGCAGTATTTTGCTTTTTTTAACATTACATAAAATTGTTTACAAGAATAGTAAGCTGCCAAAAACTACTTTGAAAAATATTGTCTAATTTATGTTAAAACAAGGGATTTAGCTCAAAGTCTTTCCACTATTTCCAAAATGTGAAATTATGCAAATGTGTTTAATCCTTTAAAGCTATACCCTGTAAATTGGAAGATAACAGTGTACAAATGCTCATTAAAATACAGATTACATGACATCTGTAGCACTGTTAAGCGCCTCTATAATGTATTCTTAGAAGATTCAGCACTGCTTTCCATTGCTGTTGTCCCTTGTTCTGTGTAGTATCTCCAAATACAAAGGGAAAAGGGCAACTGTAATATTTGTACTGTAAAAGGCTATGTTAGTGGAGTATTAACAGAATATTGACTGAAATGCAACTGCCTGAATCAGTTATGCCAGTTCCCCGTATCCTCGTAGTAAATGCTTGTTTGGTTTTAAAAAATAAGTAAATAAAGTAGGGGAGGTATACTTTAATTTCTTAGATGAGTTGCTTGTGGATATGAATTGTAATTTTACAGTGCCTTCGCATTGTAAGAATTTGATGTAGAAATGAGCATACAAATTCTATCCCACTCATTCGTATCATTTTTCATCAAAGTATAAAGTGATATGTTATAAAGGACAATCTACCCTGTGTATCAAGCAAATTCACCACAATATTTACATGCATAGTGTGATCCTTGATATGTAATTAGATCTCTTCTAATCTTCCTGCATCATTGTAAATTCATGCATTTGCCATATGCTTCATGATTAGAGAGAACACTTGCACTGCTTAACCTTATCGGTTTACCAAAGGCTTTATGATTTTGAATTACGGTGTATATAAAGATTAAACAATCAGTGTAGCAATAGCAATTAAATATTAGTAACAGCAATAATCAAGGCGTACAGATGATAATGGGCTGAAGTTAGACTGGACAATATCTTTCAATGAAATTCTTCCTGCCATCATTTTAACAAAGGTGTGAACTTATTTTATTTAAAATAGGTCGGTGGTCTTTGTTAAGATAATGGCCAGAAGAATTTTGTGCAAACCTATTCATACAATCATGCTCCACAATGTGATTTCACCTCTTGTAACTCCAAAAAGGATTGCATTGCACTTAGTACAAAACAAATTCAGCAACAATATTCACTTTTCAAGGCTCATTTGGTGAAATCAAGTATGCTATTTGCACAAGCCTACCCTTGGGTTTGAAAGTCCTGCATTGCATTAACCTATATTTCTGTTTGCAATGCTGTCGGCTTTCGTTTGTGCAATCAGGAACATTTCGCATTTGTGTGACACTAATTTTTGAAACAGAGGCTATTCATTAACATTGTGCGAATGTCAAATTACAGCAAAGCATCATTTCAGCCAATTGCATGCTGACCAGACCCCATGGTGATATAATAAGAGGTTATTTGCATCAATGCAGTGAACATAAGAGTGGGCTAATCTTATAAATAATAACGCTTTTATTTCCCAGCACAAAGAAACTCACACCAGGAAACCTTTCAGCGAAATTTGTAAACACTACGGAGGAAATTCTAACTACCAAGCTTAATGAGGGCCCAGCCCATCCAGGAGTGGTAGCAGGAAGTGCAGTTGGTTTTAATGTTTGCGCCTTATTAACATGCCGTTAGCCATATTCCCAATAAAAGCAGCCAGGTCGTACAGGGAAGCAGTTACCTGACCATAAAAATCGGCCATTTTAGAATCTGTACCAGGATCACAGTAAGTGTTGGGTTGGTGAGGGCGAGAAGAAGGTTACGTGGCAGTCAGTGATTTGGGAGGGGAAAAGTCTTGAGGATATAGAGGCCTACACATCTTTTGTGGCGTCTGGAGGAACATTGTACCTCCTTCTAGCCCCACAAACAAAGATTTATTTTCCCACCGATCCCTCTCCCCAAAGCTTCTATTTGTCGGGAAAGCCAGAACTACCTCCCACTCAGGCCAATATTCAAATGACACATTTGAGGCATGGTGCCATCGTCGAGACCTGATCTGCATATTTAAAAAAAGACCCCGTCGATATCAGGCGGCTTTCCTTGACACTTATGGTTTAAAACTACAGCCAATTGGACTCGAAAGGACAGTCAGCAGCATGGCTGCCACTTCAATTTAATTTCCAGTTCTCACTGTGTGGAGAAATATAATTCAGACGACACTTCCGGTGACGGCGGGCGGGAGGTGGCTGCACAATGGAGAGCCCCCGCTCGGGAACGGCAATTTCGGGGCTTTAAGCCTGGTCCCAGGGTCCGCGGAGGCGGCAGAAGAAGGGAGATGGCACGGAGGAGGCACTGAGAAGACACAGGAGGAAAAAAAAGAACAAAGAAAAATGTCGAGGGTGAGCAGAAAAACGGCCGAAAAAAAACCAGCTGGAGGTCCGTCGGGGAGTGGAAAGGTCACCGCGGGGTCACCAGGAAAAATGGAGGCTGGAGCACCAGGGAAGGCCGCACTGCTTACGGCTGAAGAAATAACCAAGGTGATGGCTGCGGAATTTGAAAAGCAGTTGGCGCAGATTGCGAAATGCATGGAGACGGTGAGGAAGGAGATGAGGGAGTCTTTGAGTGTGCTGGTGGAGGAGGCGGTTTCCCCGGTGAGGACGGAGGTGGCGAGCGCGGTGGCGGAGGTGCGAGAGCAAGGGGAGGCGCTGAAGGAAGTGGAGGAGACGTTATTGCAGCACGATGATCAACTTGCCTCGATGGGGAAAGAGATACGGAAGGTGATGGATACTAACAAGGATCTGCGAGGAAAAATGGAAGACCTGGAAAATAGATCCAGGCGACAGAACTTGAGGATTGTGGGGCTGCCGAAGGAGTTGCAGGACCGAAGCCGACTGAGTATTTTGCCGAGATGCTGGCAAAACTACTGGGGGAGGGGGAGGACCCCTCCCGATATGAACTGGATCGGGCTCATCAGTCGTGGAGACCTGTACCAAAGGCGAGTGAGCCGCCAAGGGCAGTGACTCTGTGCTTCCGTAGGTACAGGGTGAAGCAGAAGGTCCTGAGCTGGGCCAAGCAGAAGCGGGTGGTGCAGTGGGCTGGAGCTGGTATACGTGTATACCAGGACTTTACGGTGGAGCTGGCAAGGAGGCGGGCTGCCTTCAACCGGGTGAAGAGGGCACTGTACATTAGCAAGGTGCGGTGCGGCATTGTATATCCAGCGAAGCTGAGGGTGACTTACAAGCTCAGGGACTTTTAGTTTGGAACGGCGGAAGCAGCGGAGGAGTTTGCGAAAGCAGAAGGACTGTGGCAGAACTGACAAACTGAGGAATGGCCATGTGCCGATGTAACCTCATGACTGTATTTTCTTCTTTTTTGTATCACTGCGCGCGGGTGTAGAGATTAAAGGAGCCAAGGTGGTATATATTTGGACGAGGGAAGGGCGGGACTTTCACTCGAAATGAGAGTTCTTTGGGGTGTAGGTGGATAGGCGGGGTTTGTGTGCTAAAAGGGGATCTTTGGGCTTTCCTGGGGCCGGACAAGTGGGAAAGGGACCTGGGCGGGGGCCTCCACGCTGGCCGGTGTGTGCCGGCCAGTGAACGGGAGTGAGGTGGGGGGAGGGGCTGCGGCCATCGGAGCGTGGCAGAACAGGGTCCGAGTGGTCTAGCCGGGCTGGAAAGTTGGGGGGGAAGGAACCGAGGGTAGGGGGAGGAGTTTTACAAGAGGCAGTGGACGGGAGGAGATGGAGGCCTGGGGTGGGGGGGGGGGTGGGAGCTGTGTAAGATTAAGGGTGACTACGGGTAATCCCTGATTTATTTTTGTCATTTGTTTATGTAAACATGCGGGTTGAGGTTTGGGGGTCGGTGGGTAGATGGGATTGTTGTTGTTATTATGGGGACTGACATATCTTGCTGATTATTGTTTATTGTTGATGGATGTAAATGTGGGAGAAAATGTGAAAATGGAGGAGAATAAAAAAAAAATTTTTTTTTAAAAGAAATATAATTCAGACAATAAAAGAAGTAAAAAATGATAATACGGTTAAAAATAAAAGTAATGTTGGGCTGGATTCTCCATTGCCCAATGCCAATATCATAATCAGCGGTTGGGTGGAAAATAGACTTTGAGGCCTAAATCGGGGCTGCCGCCAGTTTGACGCTGGTCAGCCATTCTCCACTCCCTCGGAAATCGCATCATCGCATAGTGCGCCACACACCGTTGCAACGGCATTGGCGCGTCATCAGCTGTTCCCGATGGTGCACGACATGTGTGGTCTCAGCCATGCGGGAACCCGGCGTGGCGGCTGTGGACTGCGTCCAGCACCGTCACACTCGGCCGGGATCTGTGCCGCTGGGGGTACAGGTGGGAGGTGGCCAGGGGGTGGGCTGTGGGGTTGCGGATGGCGGGTCGGGTCCGCCCAGATCTGGAGCCATGTTGTACGGCGCGACCACTGGAGGTTGTCAGCCATGCGCATGCGCGGCCAGGGACCCGGCCATTCTGTGACCGTTTTGGTGCGGGTGCCGGGAGTTTCACCCAGTGCTGCTGCTAGCCCCTCACCGAATTGGTGAAGGTTTCACGCAGAATTTCTGGTCGTAAAAGATCACACATGCTCCATTGGTATCAACACTTTGTCGCTTAAATGTAGAATCAAGCCTGTTATTCTATTTATCTACGCCATTTTCCTCAACTGATTGGAAAAGAGTTTTGTACCATTATTATGACAATGGAATTCACAGAATCAATTAGCAGCAGAATATTGGAATTTTTGCTCGAAGAAACAATGAATTGGCAGTGATGGGAAACTTTATTGACAAGCCTCAGAGACAGATCGAGAAATTAACTTGAAAGACAAAATCTAGCACTAATAATATTGGATGGCATGACACTCAAAACACAATGGCAGTGATGGGAAAAACATCGGGTGGATTTTCTGGCTCCCTTGCGGTGTGTTTTCCAGCGGCAGGAGTGTCTTGCCATTAGCTGCAGTTGGGATCTTCTGGTGTGGCCGATATCTACAGTGTTTTGCATGCCTCGCCAATCTTGTCGTGAGTGATTGCCTTCAACGGGGCCAGAGAATTCAGCCAGCAGGAATAGCTGGAAAATCCCGCCCATAGGCAGAGGTGGTCCTGTCCATGGACCAGGAAGTCGGAGGCAATCCCTGCAGTCAGTGTTTCTACCCATTAAGGGTCAAATTCCCACCTCCAAGAGCTGCTAGACAGTTGGAGGGCGAGCAGTTGTCTAGCCCTAGCAACAGTACTGGCATTGAGAGTGGTAGTCATTGCTTGTATACGGTAGACCTGGACCAGCCATATGGAGGAGACCCCAAAATTAAAGTGAGTTTGTGGGACTCACTAGGGCCAGTCAGGCATGCCCCAGGGGCACTCCCCCTCCCCACCCCCAGCCAGGGGTGGCCCATGCCCCCAGGAAGCCCTCCACTAAGTGCCCAATCAGGAACATCCTCACCCCAAGATCACAGAGACTACCATCTCTCCATATGGCAAAGTGTCTGAACACCGCTTGCTAAATATCTTCTGGCAGCAGGAAGGCGATAGTTATGCCAGTAATCATCCCAACCATCCCACCAAAATTTACACAACTCCAGCTTCCCAGCCTGAATCCTGAGGCCCAGTAAAATCCCAAACAAAATGAGAGTAATGATGACAAAATCCAGCAGCAGTGACGGGAGGTGTAAATCCAAGTTTAAACTAAGGTAGGTGGAATTCAGTGCGGTACGGTGGTGCAGTGGTTAGCATTGCTTCCTCACAGCACTAAGGACCTGCGTTCGATCCCAGCCCTGGGTCACTGTCTGTGTGGAGTTTGCACATTCTCCCCATGTCTGCATAGGTCTCACCCCCACAACCCAAAAATGTACAGGGCAGGTGGATTGGCCATGTTAAATTGCCCCTTAATTGGGGAAAAAATGAATTGGGTACTTACATTTTTTTAATAAAGGCAGGTGGAATTGGTCATTGCTGGTCGTGCAAGAAATTCTGAGAGAAATTTGGCAGCCGATTGTTCCAATTGTCAACAACGTAAACCAGGCTGCTGATCAACTACTGTGCTGTTGGCATTGGCTAATTTCAGTGATGAGTGATATGAATCTGACAGGCAACATCGTATGAAATGCCAGCTTAGGAATTGGTTGACATTGGTCAGACAACCTGGTCCTAACATGGCAGGTGGACAGGACACATAGTAGGACTGCATTACTCTCCTTATTGGTTAGTGATAAACAAAAGACACTAGTTACCATGTCAGAAATGACGGTAGGTGTTTTCCATCCGCAAACAAGGGCCCCAATGCCTGTTTGAGGTCTCCTTTCCAAAATTATTTTTCTCTGAGGCTACCTGTGCTCTCATGGGCTACAGTCAGGAAAACTAGCACAGGGGTTCGCCGGCAATAAAGTCGGTAAATAATTAACCTGAAAGCTGGGCTGGGAGGAGCAGAAGGGCCTGCTTTCATGAGAGCTGCCCTAACAACAGCAGCTGTTACATTTTGCACACCCCTTCATCGATGGGCTCGAATACCGCATTAGCTCCATTACTATGAGGTCAGTAACCCAACATCTTTGGAAACTCAGTCCTTACCATTCTGACACAGGGAATGGAAACTTCACCCCACCCCAAGAATAGGCATGCCTCAATTTCTGGACCGCTATCTCTAGAATAACAATTGTTCATAATTGTGTATTATAGTTTGTAATGCAAATCTCAATTTAATACCATTGTAAACTGCTTCCACTTATGATATTAGCACAAAAGCAATGGGAATGATGCCATAAGGTATTGCGGACACCTGGTCAACTCTCAACAGTGGCGAAGAGGCTGGACCAGAACCATAATTGTTTTAAGTTTTAATGCGGTGCGGAAAGATCGATTCATTCCAGGAGTGATAATGTAAGAAATAGGGCGTGATTACTTTATAAAGAAACTTTATTAAAACGAAAGAAAAGAAAATAATATTTAAACTTTCAAACTTCAACCTTAACAATAACAGGTTACATGCTTAGTTTCTTAACCTTAACACACTAGTTTCCATTAAACAGCATTTTAATAGAACATGCAGCTCTCATGACATTTACGCAAACAGACAAAGGCAATACTTGCATTTACGAAGCAATTTTTCTTCTGTTAGGGACAGTCATTCAGAACCGTTTACAGAAGCCAGCCTCGGAGACAACTTTAATGACCTCTCCCAGTCTATTTCCACAGCCTTCTCCTGTACATGTTTAAAGCTGCATTCTTTCTCTCACCCACTCTAAGCTCAGCCAGACACTCAAACAAAAGGTCTCCAAGTTTCCAGACTTGAACCTATCATCATTATCTTGGTCCACTCCTGTGTATATAAAAGAACAGAGCCATACTATTGATATGCAACTAACCTCCCATTGACAGACAAAGAGGCCATCAAATTCTGTAATGGGCTAATAGCTCGTCAGACAGGAGTGTCCAGAAGGACAATGGATCTGGGGCATCCTGCGTAATCCTACTAACAAATTTAAGTCTGGCTGGGACAGTGTAACTCGACCAGGTATCTCTCTGATTCCACGCTGGCAGGTTTTTTTCCCCTCAGTCTGTTTAAACCCTCTGTTACCTGCTACATCTGGGATCTCATTTCAGGACTCAAGTTCCTAATATCTCCCTTGTGTTCCAATTGTGTTCCTATTTCTTACATTCATAGCCAGCTGTTACTCTGCATATATTTAAAAATAGGTCAAATTACTATTCTGATTTTCTTCAATCAAGTATTAAAACAACCAAACTTATCTTGTGTAACACCTTTAAAAATACCGTTAAGGCACATTCTGTCAACATGAAGATTATATAGGAACCTATGTTTGCTATTTGTAAGTACATCTGCTTTTCAATGTGAGATATTACTGTGCTCTGTTAATGTGTGGTAATATACACCTCTGGGGCATCTAAACTATCCAATACATTTGCTGTAAACACAGTTCGTACGTGTTCTACTTTTCATGCCTTGGAAGGCCCACTTCTGTCAGCTAACTTAATGATGCTTCCTTTTAAAAGGTTTTTAAAAGCCAGATAGGCATAGATAGGCAAAGATGCATCAACTTCAAAGTAAAGTCAACATATACTAATAAAGTACATTTGGTATATGACAATTGTCTGACTTCTGAAAAATGGACACTGTATTAAATTTTAGAGATATTATAGCTTCAGAGCTTTACTCTGACAAGTAAATCAATGGACATTTGGTATGTTTTCAATAACCCTTGAAAGGCTAAAGTAGCATTTCACTCTGTATCAATAAATTAGAACCAAGGTTACGAATGTTTTCTGTGCAACGTTGAAGCTTACAGAACGCCCTCTGTACTGTAACAGACTTTATAATGAAGACAATTAAAATCGTTATCTCCATTCTGCCTTCCAATGTGCTCTATTCTCTTCTGAAGGTGCAAATTTGTCCTGGGCTGCAGGTACCCTCTTGTAACTCATTTAAATGACTATTCCTCATGTGTCACCACAGACAGTACGGGTTAGATTTTTCAACTTCCCACCCAGATGTAAAACTGGGATGCCGTCGATAGTGCAATTCCTAGAACAGGTGGCAGGCGGATCCAACCACCAGGTTAATGCCTCGCTGCCAAGTTAAGGGTTTACCCTGAAGCATCAGCAGGTTACTGCTGTCTCAAGAGGCACATCATGGTCAAGCTCAATCCTATCCCACTCTACATGCAAACTACCTTTCAAGCAGGTATTTGATTGTCCCAATTAACCCAAATTTTAATTTACTATAAGTAATTGTGAACTGCTTGTTTTATCACAAATAACCTAGCTTAGTGAAATGGTTTCTTATAATTTATACAAATAAAACATTTCTGCTTGATCAGAGTTTAAACTGTAATAAATTGGTCTATGCGTTTGAGTAAAGTAACTCATCACATTTAGACGCTGGGAATATATACATTGAATCTGCATGGTAAATCACTTCAAGACATAGCCAGCCACAAGAGGTTTCAGAAAGGACAGTTGCAATTTATTTTCAGGACAGATTATGACCCAGTAAAGAAGGGGGCACTGTGGTATGTTTTAAGGTCTCCTTAACCTGTCTGTTCAAATTGCATAAATCACAGCTATAAAGTGTGCTTATTCACCATACTGGGGGCTGAATTGCTGTGACCAGATTTTGACCTTTTCTGGGCCCCAAATGACCCTACCTTCGAAGTTCAAACAGTCAATTGCAGGTCATGGAGGGCAATTACAGAATTTTATTAATTCAGACCTAATAGATTAAAATGCATGAAGCTGTAGGCTTTTACTCCAAGTTCCACCTGCTAGATTTGGGAGTTATGTTGCACCTGATGTATTATAAAACATGTCTGTGCTCTGATGTGACAAACATAAAACTGCACAGTTTAGGCCCATACAAGTCCCATCCATTTGTGGTTACACCCGCTGGATGTTTATCAGCATAATGGGAGACTACAGACAGGTTTAGGTTTGTCAAACATTCTTTCAAGAGCCATTAGTTTTTCTGCAAATATGTATCTGTTTTGTGCATTTACCAAGCTCCTCACTTGTCATTATACAGGCTCTGCTAAGCCAAAAAGAAGTCTGATCAGTTTTCAGAGAGCTGGCAGCTCCAAGACATCAGCTGGGTCATGTAGAAGATTTATGGAGCCTACAACACAGTTATCTGATAGAAATTGTTAGGCCTGGAGAAAGCTAACACCCACACACAAAGTCCAGCAAATTTGCCCTTACATTCTTCATTATTATTCCCTGACAAAAAGCCAGTGAAATTGATGATTTACACAGATACCGAACCGGACATTGGGAAAAGGAGATGGACACAAACATGCAAAGTGGTATGCTTGAAAAGGTTAAAACAACACAGGAAAGTTATTTATGTTAGTGTCAAGGACAGTGAGTTTGTCAAAGCCTTCCCAAGGTTTAACCCTGATCACAGTCTTTCTTTGGAACAGTTCATTGATAATACATTTGAGTGTCTGGATTGTTTGTTCTGATAAGTAGTGGAAAAAGTGGGACGAGATAACTGGTGTATTTTTCAAGAATCAAACTTTTCATTTGCCTTTACTTTGCACTTCAAAGTTCGCAAGGTCATGCATACAGCTTCTGTTTAGTTAAATTTGGTTAAGAATTCTTCTCAAACAAATGGAAAGATAATAAAATGGATCACTGACATGTTCCAACAACCAAAAGCTGCAGAGAGTAGCGAATTAATGGCCTGCTGTTTTGCGCCTGTAAAATGGGCAGTATGGGTTGAAAGCCGGGGAAGGGGCACTTCTACCGCTCCATTGATGCCCCAAGCATGCCTGATGCCATATTTAGGCAGATCCATAAATAGACAAGGAACTCACCTACATGAGATAGATGTACGGTTATGCAAACCAGAGTCCTATGAAGTTGAAGGACAGTGGTACAAACTTTAGGTACACAGGTTGGTACAGTTTACTCCATGAAAGCTGTTGCTAACTGTACCAGGTCTTGAGCAGCCTAACCAGCAATCTTTAAAGGGATCACTGGCAGATGCTCAGAAAACATAAACGCAAAACTTTTTGCCAGCATTATATTTTTGTGGAGTCAAAGACAATGCAGGTGCTTCTCTACGTTCCACAAAAGATACCGTGGGATGCTACCTGGTTGTTCATTTCAGCTTTCCTAACTGTGACTAGGGTTGTCAACCCTGCAGGATTGGCCTGAAGTAAAAGTAAAATCGCCATAGTCCCAGATGACCAAAGGCTGCTTTCCCCTTTGAGGGGGAGAGCTGGCTGGTGGTGATTGAACCTGAGGGTCACCACACCTCAAGCAAGGGACAAGGTTGAGATGGTGGGGCTTTCATGAATAATCTCAGCTGGTACGGGAATTGAACCCTCGTTGTTGGTCTTGATCTGCATCACCAACCCGCTGTCCAGCCAACTGAGCTGAACCAGCTTGAAGCTCAGTTGGCTCTCTGCCAGTGTTTGTGGACTGATTGGTTTGGTGGCAGAGGGAGCTAGCAGATTATCTTTTAAACATAGTGATAGGGGGTGACAGCAAACATGTGTATACAATGGAGGGTTGCATGACCGAGGCAACAGAGCGACATAGGGTCAAGATCTGGTCCCCTCATATGATAGTTAATGAATAGAGGCACTGGAAAAAGTTCAAAGAGTGCCACGAGGCTGATCCTGTTTAAAGACCCTCAGTTGCCTTGTCAGACTTACAGAACTGGCTCTCTTTACATCAGAGAAGTGTAGACTGAAGAAATTTGAACTGTGAAATTGGCCTGAAGTATCCAGGATTTGAAGATCAATCTCCAGAACACAGCTCTGTGCATTGCTGAAGAACAATCATACATGGCTCCAACAGACCAATACCCATTCAACTAAGGCCCTGTAGAAAATTTGGCTGAGACGCCAGATCAACATGGATTGGCAAAGCAAGTGCTCCACTGCCTGAACATCTATTTTGCGCACATGTCAAATTTCTCCCCACAACTCTTATGAACCCTAACAATGGGTCTAGGGTATAAAGTACGTCAGTTTGTTTAAATTTGGCCAAATAAATAATTTGAGTTTGTCAGTTTGTGAAATTAAGTGAAAACATAAATGCAATATGATTTAAAAATGTACCCTTGTGTAATGTTTGCTTACAAGCCATCACAGAGACCCACAGCCTGCATTTGCAACGTGAGGTGACTTGAATAGGGCTGATTCATGTTATAAATGTTTGCACACTTTGCACCAGTTTATCCCAAGTGGGGTTTGGATGCAGCGGTGTCTCTCTTAAACAGTAAATCATGTACAACTGACCTGTGAATAATTGACACCATTTGTCATGCCTCTTTCCATGGGTACAGAGGTCTGGCCAAGTATTTTCTGTCAATACACCTGGACCTCATCATTCAAGTAAAAGCAAGTACTTTGTAAAATGAAAATAAGGGTTTACTGCCTCCTGATCTCTGGGAGGGTTACAGTCATTGGTATTTTACTGATGGACCTTCATTCATTTTGAAAGGAATACTAGGTGGCATTGTATTTTCAATCCAAGATTTGTGTAAGGTAATTGTAAACCTTTTCTAGCCTAAGCATAATTCACAACAAAAATCTTCCTTCCTTGAATTTGATGTGTATCAATGCTCTCTGACAGTGTTTGTGGACTGATTGGTTTAGTGGCAGAGGTCTACAAGGAATCTAACAGATTATCTTTTTAAACATAGTGATAGGGGGTGACAGCAAACATGTGTATACAATGGAGGGTTGCATGACTGAGGCTCCAGAGCGACATACGGTCCAGATCTCGGCCCATCATATGCTAGTTAATAAACAGAGGCACTGGAAAAAGTTCAAAGAGTGCCACGAGGCTGATCCTGTTTAAAGACCCTCAGTTGCCTTGTCAGGATTACAGAACTGGCTCTTTTTACTTCAGAGAAGTGTAGACTGAAGAAATTTGACTGAGAAATGAAAGGATCAGGGCAATGAAATTTGGCTGTTAATGCTGACGCAATGAAAAGAGTTACAGTTGCTCTCTCAGAAAGTGATCCAGGATGGCCTGATAAGATAC
Organism: Scyliorhinus torazame; assembly: GCF_047496885.1. Lineage (NCBI taxonomy): Eukaryota > Metazoa > Chordata > Chondrichthyes > Carcharhiniformes > Scyliorhinidae > Scyliorhinus > Scyliorhinus torazame. The sequence continues at coordinate 95,209,890 of NC_092715.1, forward strand.
AGTAAACACAGCCAGCAATATGAAAGTACTGGTCTATCAGACACGACGGGCCTAATCAAACGGCCTCATCATCCCTGGCTCAGGACACAACGAGGCCGTTAAATTTTGCAAGAGGCAACGCTCTAGACGCCTCGTGAGATCTAACAAGAAGTCACGATCTGGATTTCGACCTCGCTGGGCGGGATACAGATTTACATATTTAAGTGAGTAATTAGGCTCATTTAAATATGCCTATGCTGGATTCTCCCGGGGCCTGGGATCGAATGCCCATGCCTGGGAGACCTCGCCATGGCACCGTTTAGCACTGGTCCACACAAACGCCAACCAGGCATAACAATACCTTTGAAGAGAGGGGGGTCTCACAGGCCATCAAAGGCCCATGGATGATCAGGCTCTGAGCAGGGTAGTACCCTGGCACTCCTACTGCCACCTGAACATGTTGGCACTGTCAGCCTGACACCCTGGCAGTGCCACCTAGGCACCATAGCAGTGATGCCAGGGTGACTGGGTGGTACTTCCAGGCTGGCAGGGGAAATTTAATGGTGCCAGGGTGTCTCAGTACCAGATTGGAACTGCCAGGGATCAGGCCCAAGGGGTGCCCTGTCACCATGAGGTGGGATGAGGGTGGCTCGTGGACCCCCCTACAGGTAAGTTGGGGCGTTCAGAATCCGGAGTCCACTGCAGGTGTCCAGAGATCGGGGCAGCAGTTGGAAATGGTGCCCCGATCTCTTCCTGTACCGACGAGCTGCGCAGAGAAAGACCCTGCTAAGTGCACCCAAAACGGTACTCTTTTTTGCCCATTAAATCACGCCCGACATCTCACTCGAAGATGGTGTTCTAGCTGGATCCAGAATAATCATACCCAAAATGGAGCAGGAAAAATATCTTCAGAAGATTCATGAAAGCCACATGGAAATGGAGAAATGTAAACTCAGAGCCAGATCAGCTGTGTACTGGATAGACAGTAGGTAAAGAATGGTGTCTATGGCAATGTATGCCAGAAATACAGAAATACACATCAGAAAAAGGAGATGATAGCTGTTGAAGTAGCGGCCAGACCATATAGCATATTGTGGGAGCCAGTTTATTCACACACAATCAGTAATGGTATCTTACAATTGAAAACTGCTACTCAAAATGCCCTTTGATCCGTGAGGTGAACGATTTGAGAGTTACAATAATCATCTCTGCAGTACATCATGGGTTCAACATCATCACCTCATCTACATATTATGCAAGCGAACATGGATTTGTAGAGAGACAAATCCAAACAGTCCAGAGAACCTAATCAAATACTGAGAGACAAAGGAAGGCACAAAGCATTTTCACTCTGAACTACATCTCCCCAAGGCTGACATGAAATCGGCAGCAGTGCTGTTGAATGGACAGAAGTATAAGACAACTCTGCCAAGCAAGACAATCCCTCCAAATGACCAGAAGGAAGTAACACAACTCAATAATGCACAGGTGGAAGGAAGTCAATATTTCAGCAAGGATGCCTGAGCTTTTGGATGGAGAAACTTCACATGTATGGGATCCAATCATGAAAACCAGGAACACAGCAAAAGCTGCTGGTGAAACTGAGACTCCAATATCATACATCATTGAGACCAAAACCAGTCAGAAAATGAGAAGGAACAGAGCCCATATCCAACCTGCACCTGAGCTGGGAAAACAGCAACATAATTAACCAGAGAGACAACATCAACAGTATCATTAACAAGTAGAGCAGCATCAATAACATTGCCAGCAAGTGAACAACACTAGCAACATCAAGCAAAGCTCCTACAACACAAGGAGAAACACCCAAAATATAGTCTGTGCGCTTGCCAACTCGTCACTGAAAGCAATGAAATCCAAAAGATGGAGGCACAACATCCTATCATCTAAGCCAGGCTTGACCAACCCTTTTTTTATTCGTTCACGGGCCAGCATTTATTGCCCATTCCTAATTCCCCTTGAGAAGCAGTCAAGAGTCAACCACATTGCTGTGGGTCTGGAGTCACATGTAGGCCAGAACAGGTGAGGACAACAGATTTCCTTCTCTAAAGGGCATGAGTGAACCAGATAGATTTTTACTATCTATCAACAATCGACAATGGTTTCATGGTCATCATTAGACTTTTAATTCCAGATTTTTATTGAATTCAAATTTCACCATCTGCAGTGGCGAGATTTGAACCTGGGACCCCAGAGCATTTCTCTGGGTTTCTGGTTAACTAGTCCGGTGACAATACCACTCCACCACCGCCTCCCTTTTTTCATGGGAAACCACATTTCCAGAATTTTTTCATGGGGTGCCAGATTTCAGAAATATACATTGAATTTCAAAGTAAATTTGCGGTATCGAGGAAAGAAACAATTTGCAGAGCAAAATATCAAAGCAATATATTCTATTAAGAAAAGAGTAATTCATAAAAATTACTGTTTTATATAAATTTACAGGGTATGGCGACGCTGTTTAGGCCAGCATTTATTGTCCATCTCTAATTGCCCTTGAGAAGGTGGTGGTGAGCTGCCTTCTTGAACCATTACAGTCCCTGAGGTGTAGGTAAACCCACTGAGCTGTTAGGGAGGGAGTTCCAGGATTTTGACCTGGCGACAGTGTAGGAACGGTGATATATTTTCAAGTCAGGATGGTGTGTGGCTTAGAAGGGAATGTCCAGGTAGTGATGTTCCCATGTATCTGCGGCCCTTGTCCTTTTAGACTTGCTGGGCCATTTTCGAGGGCGATTAAGAGTCAGCCACATGGCTGTAGGTCTAGGGCCATATGAAGGCCAAACCGGGTAAGGATTACAGATTTACTTCCCTAAAGGGTATTCATGAACCAGTTAAGTTTTACAACAATCGATGATAGTTTCACAGTCACCATTGGTGAGACAAATTTTCAATCCAGGTTTGTTAATTGAATTAAGAGTCCACCAGCTACCACAGTGGGATTTGAACCCCTGTCTCTTGAGGATGAGTCTGGGTCCTCTGGATTACTAGTCCAGTGACATTACCTCTACCTGTGTGTCCAGCTCACTCCCAGTCTCTTTATGAAAGTGGGTGAGAGGATGGGATGGATTATCTGGTGCTTCTCTTTGACAGGATCTTCCAGTTCCAGTGAAGGCAACCTCCTGCGGCAGGTTCCAAGGCAGCAGGATAGGTGAGCCATGGAAAACATCAAAGACATTGGCGGGACCGGAAGATCCTGCTTGGTGTTGGTTTGTGGGGATAAGGGTGACTGAGAATCCCAAGACCGGAAGTGTGTCAGGCAAATACACACCCTCTCTTTCCCCCGCACACCCTCTTCCCCCCCCCCCCACCCATACACACTCTTTCTCCCTCTGTCTCCCTCACACACTCCATCCCTCCCTCTCTTATAGAATTCCCACAGTGCAGAAGGAGGCCATTCAGCCCAACGAGTCTGCACCAACCACGGGCAGCACGGTAGCATAGCGGTTAGCGCAATTGCTTCACAGCTCCAGGGTCCCAGGTTCGATTCCCGGCTGGGTCACTGTCTGTGCGGAGTCTGCACGTTCTCCCCGTGTGTGCGTGGGTTTCCTCCGGGTGCTCCGGTTTCCTCCCACAGTCCAAAGATGTGCAGGTTAGGTGGATTGGCCATGTTAAATTGCCCTTAGTGTCCAAAATTGCCCTTAGTGTTGGTTGAGTGGGGTTACTGGGTTATGGGGATAGGGTGGTAGGGTGCCCTTTCCAAGAGCCAGTGCAGACTCGATGGGCCGAATGGCCTCCTTCTGCACTGTAAATTCTATGAAAAATTCTATGAAAAATTCTATGAATTTAAAGCTCAACCCTCTGAAAGAGCACCCGACCAGCCCACTCCCCTGCGCTATCCCTGTAACCCCATAAACCAACCTAACCTGCACACCTTTGGACACTAAGAGGCAATTTAGCATGGCCAAGTCACCAAGCCTGCACGTCTTTGGACTATGAGAGGAAACCGGAGCACCCGGAGGAAACCCACGCAGACAAGGGGAGAACGGGCAGACTCCACACAGTCACCCAAGGTCGGAATTGAACCAGAGTGCCTGCCGCTGCGAGGCAGCAGTGCTAACCGCCCGTCTCTCACATACACACACACACTCTTTCAACCTCTCACACAGTTTCTCCCTCCCTCACATACAAACACTTACACTTTCTCTCCCTCACACACTCTCTCTCCCTTACAAACACACACTCACTCCCTCTCTCACACACGCTTTCTCCCTCTCACACACACACAGTTTCGCCCTCTCTCACATACACACACTCGCTCTCTCTCCCTCACACCCACTCTCTCTCCCTTACACACACGCTCTCTCCCTCTCTCACACACACACATTCCCTCTGACACATATTGTTGCTAACTTTTGGTTGGCTCTTAATTCATAATTTGCTCTGTTTGTTTAACCTTTGCTCTAGGGTCACCAGGTATCTTTATGATACCGCCACGAGGTTCAAGTTCAAGTACTGATCAATAACTCAACACACCAATTAGTAAGATTCAAATCAAAACACATTTATTATATACAGTAAGTCACTACTTATGCATAAACTCTACTTTCTAGACTATTTCTATCACTAAAAGGCCTATACTTAGCTTCGGAATTGGCCCACCAGGTCAGGGGACAAATGGCCCTTCGTTCAGGTCCTGAGTCTGCAGGATTCAAAAGCTGGCATGGACTTGTAGCTAGGAGCGCCTATCTCGTAGCGAGCGTTGATTGGAGACTTACTTGGTTGGTGCGGCAGCTGGGCAGTTCACTCTCAGGGGTTGATTCGCGTTGTTGAGTGACCCTGCCAAGAAAGACGATTTGAACTTGGGGACTCTAGTTTATAGTCCCCAGGGGCTTCCTGCCCTTCGGGGCGGACCCTGTACCTGGTTCCAAGTGATTGGACTGCGTTTCGATCACTTGGTCGGATTTCTCCAATACTGGAGTTGTTCCCTGATTGCTGGACGGTCCATGAGTGTCCGTTGGCCTTCCTTTGTCTTGGCTCCTGCTGGCGCCGAGGAGTCTGGCTTGGCTTTGTTCACCTTAAGTGTTTCAATTGTGCCCGGGGTTCGCTCATTAATATGCAGATGGCTGCTGGTTTCAGTGCTGTCTGGGCTTTTGCAAGTTCTAATACACAGGATTTCTGCACTTGTTAGTTTTTGCCTGTGTTGGCTAATTTCCCTGCAGCCTTTGCGGATCTCCATTTTAAGTCGGGAAGTGGCCAACCCAGGTGGCTACAATATACAGACACTCACACACTCTCCCTCTCTCACACACACTCACACACTCTTTTCTTCTCTCACACACATATACACACTCTCTCTCCCTCTCACACACACAGACACACTCCCACCCTCTCTCACACACAGACCCTCACACACTCCCTCCCTCTCACATGCGCACTCATATACACTCGCCCTTTCTCTCACATACACTCACAGAATATCCCGCTCACACATACGCATGCACATCGAATCTCTCCTCTCACACATACGCACACTCTCTCACATGCGCACACATGTACACACCCACATACTCACACTCCCTGCCTCTCACACACAACCACATTCACACACTTTCTCCTGTTCTCTCACACTTTCCCTCTCACACACACATATATACACACACACACACACAGACACACAGACGCCCCTTGCACCAGACCCCATGCCACCTTGTCTCCACAACTCCAAGCCCTGGAGTTCCTCCTTCTTCCCGGGCCTGCCTCACCTCCCTCTCCTCCCTGCCTTTTCCACACCTTTTTCCCCCAGGTCCTAGCCACATGCTCATTCACTCGCTGGGCTCTGGCCCCACTGCGCCCCCTGTTTTCCCAGGCTTCAGCCTGCCACACATTTGCTCCCTGGGCTTCAACCCTGCCACACATTCCTTCACTAGGCCCTAGCCTCACCACACCTCTGCTTCCTCAGGCTTCGGCTCTGCTGCATATTCACTCACAGCCTCATCGTACATTCGCTCCCGGGGTCTCAGCCCCAACACTCCTTTGCTCCTCCAAGCCTCAGCACTGCCTTACATTCTGCCCCCCCCCCCCCCCCCCCACCCCCCACACCCACCCCCTGTCCCAGCCCTGTCGTACATTTACTACCCCAGCCCCAGACTCACTATATCTTAGCAGCCCAGGCCCGGCCCCTGTCACTCCTTCCCTCCCACAGCCCCAGCCTCATTGTATCTTTACACCCAGGCCCTGGCCCTACCATTTCTTCCCTCCCCTAGGTCCTGACCTCGCCACATCTCTGCATCCGAGCCACACCGCACACTTGCTCCTGGATCCCCAGCCATACCACTCCTTTGCTTCCCCAGGTCCTGGTCTTGTTGCATCTTCACTCCCGGCCACAGTCCCGGCACACATTCGCTCCGGGCCCAAGCCCTGCTGCACACTCGCTCCCGGGCGAAACTCTCAGGGCCCTGGCCTTGCCGCTTCTTCGCTCCCTGGGCCTGGTCCCATCATATCTTTGCATCCAGGGCCTGGCCTCACAGCACCTTTCTTCACTGGACCCTGGGCACTTTGTTCCTTCGCTTCCCTGGGCCCGGCCCCACCGCACACACACTGCATCAGTGTTCGCTGCTCCTCCAATCAGAGACTTTCTCTCCATCACTGTGAGCTTATCAGCAGCAAACGCAGGAAAGGGAATGGCCTGTGACTGGAGGAGCAGGTTCTTGTAAAATCTTTAAGTTTACTTACTTGTCTTACAGGAATTTTGTACTATAGCTCCTGGGGTCACATAGTGGGGCTTCGCAAGCGGCTATGCGGCCATGCGGCCTGTCAGCTGCCGGTTGGACAAGCCTGATCTATGTGATACTGTGAATAATGTTTTCTGAGAAAATAAACAAATTGTAAAAGATTCTGAAGGAGTTGCATTTATGAAAGTTGATTGTTAATCTTCATTAGTTTAGAAAAAAGTTGTTATAGATTGTAGCAGTTATATTGATGTCGAGGCACAATTTATTTATCCTTTTGAAGAAAAAAGGATGTCATATTGTTATGTTATTTGGAAAGAGTTAGGAACTAATTGTTATGTGCACATATATCCCAAGGTGCAAGTCCAGGCAACGGGTGGTCAAAGGGGTCGTCCAACCCAGCTGCCTGCCCCTCTACCATGTCTATGTTCATGACCAGGTGGCCCTGGAGTGCACAGTGTCCACAAGCCTTCTATAACTGGTAGGCGCCGCGGGAGCTCATGTGCATCATCAGCCTAGGAAATGGTATTTTGGTTTAGTTTTAAGTTTCTTTTGACATTTTGTTATAGTTTCAGTGCTGCACCAGGGGCAGCCACCCCTCTTATTTTCATTTAATTGATTGATCTCCATTGTATTTTAAAAAGAGTATCCCAGGTGCCACATTCACTGTTGGACTGCAGTCATGTGCTGAGTAACTGTCTATTCAGTCAATCAGCCACATGGAGAGCAGGGAGATGTACATTGGATGAAGCTCCAGCATTTTGCAGTGTGAGTATTTCTAACCTATGAGAACCAGAAGACCAAGGAACTGATCATCAACTTCAGGAAGTGTTAGACGACACCGCCCCCCCCCCCTCCTACATCAGTGGCTCCGAAGTAGAGATGGTCGATAGCTTTAAGTTCCTGGGGGTCACCATCACCATCAGTCTGTCCTGGTCCACTCACGTTGATGCAACAGTCAAGAAAGCCCAGCAACGTCTCTACTTCCTACGGAAGCTAAGGAAATTTGGCATGTCTGCATCGACTCTCACAAACTTCTACAGATGTGCCATAGAGAGCATCCTATCCAGCTGCAATACAGCCTGGTATGGCAACTTCTCGGCCCAAGATCGCAAGAAACTGCAGAGTGTGATGAACTCAGCCCAACGCATCACACAAGTTTGCCACCCCCACATTCATTCTGTATACACCTCCCGCTGCCTCAGAAAGGCAGGCAGCATTGTCAGAGACCCCTCACACCCAGGCATTGCCCTCTTCCAGACCCTTCCATCAGGCAGAAGATACAGAAGTCTGAAGACCCGCACATCCAGGTATAGGAACAGCTTCTTCCCCACAGCTACCAGACTCCTCAATGACTCACCCTTGTACTGATCTGTTCCCTGTAAGAACACTATTCACGACACCCTATGCTGCTCTTGTTTGGCCCTTGTTTCACACTGTAACCAATCACTATTTGTTGATGTACCATTGTCAATGTACTCTGTTGATTATTCTTTTGTCGACTATGTACGTACTGTGTACGTTCCCTTGGCCTCAGAAAAATACTTTTCACTGTATTTCAGTACATGTGACAATAAATATCAATCAATCAATCAATAACAACAGAAGTGATTGATCAGCAGGTGTTTGTTTATTTTTTTGTTAATTTTACATGTGTCATGATATGCAGACATGCAGATAATGATATACAGACAGGCAGCTAATGAACACAGAGAACAGGACATGACCAATGAGCAGGTAGGACACTCAGGGGTGGTATCTCTCTATAAAAGGCACAAGGCACTCACACTCCGTCTCTTTCCACTGATGAACATCTACAGAGTGAGTCAGGGTGTATTTACAGAATCAGACCTCCAGCACGTGGCTAAGAGCTAGTCTGGTTCAGTCAGACAAAGTAACCACACTTAGGTTAGCAGAGAGTCGAACTCATAGAGAACTGTGCTACTGGTTCAATAAATCAGATTGAATTAACTTCAAGGTCTGGAGTATCTTTTGGTTAAAGCTGCATCCAGTTGCAGCCTGTGTTATCCCAGAGTACATAACACAACAACATGGTTTTGATAATATATTTCTGTTCCTTGGCCATTTAATGTCAGCAATGTGTCTGTTCCCTAGTGGTGCAGTGCAGATGTCAGTTTTCACGGAGGTCCAGCAGGGGATATGTCTTTGTTCAGTAATGGTTATGTGGAAACATGTGTGCTTGCCTGCAGCATCAGGATCAACCACCAGCCTCAGTTTCATAACTGGCAGAATTTTCAATGCTATGCAATTGAATTTGTTAAAGATAAGTGCTGCCCTCAATTAGAGGACAGTATTGTTATGTAAAAAAAATACCATGAGGATTGTTCACATGTTAAACTATAGGCATGATTTAATGGGGGGATAAACTGAGCCCTGTTGTGGCCGCATTTAGCGGGGTGTTTCCTGGTGCTTGCAGCACAGAGAGCAATCCCCACTCTTGAACAAGACTCTGTTTGTTGTTCAGGCTTCAGGGAGACAGGCCCCGCCAAGGCCGCACTTACCTTCATTTCCTGCGCTGAGGAGCTCAGCTTGCCAGTGCAGGAAGAGATCTGGAGCCGCAATCTCTTGTCCCCACAATGCGACCCCCAGACACCCCCAACTTATTGATCAGAGGGTCCTCGAGCTGAGCTTGTCAGTGCAGGAAATGATATAAGTGTAGCCTCGACGGGGCATTACCTGCCGAAGTAAAAAAAAGGCAAAGTGTCATTGGGTAGCGGGGCTTCTCTTGGTGCTGCAGGTGCTGAGAAACACCCCACTCAATGCCTCCCGCCCACATCCCGCTAGAGGACAGGTTGGGTAGCTGTGGGGGAGAGAATATAGGTGGGTCAGAAAGAGTTAATCCCAATTTAAACAAAGCATGGCAGCTATTACTGAGTGTGCCATTTTAACACCTCAATTGTTGGGCGGAGTGTGATCAGGAGGAACTGCAGGAAGAGGTCCAAAGACCTTTCTCGTGTGTGCTGGGTGAGTACACCACCACACCTTCAGGATTCGCTTCTGGGTGTTCAACCTCCAGCAGTCATGCCACCTGGGGAACTAGAGTATACATGCTGCTCCTGAGTATGGGCAGAATGTGTTCCCTGGGCATTTATTGACTCCTCAGAATAACTCAGAGCTATAGTGTTGCTAAGGGCCTGCCAGCATTGATACATACAGCTTCTTATGTCAATGAGCCGTTACCGTAGAGACCAGCAGTGCCTTTTCTTTCTCTCTTTTGCCCTTGTACGAGAAACATGCTCACGATGTGATAAAGCCCAGAATAGAGGAGGAGATGTCTGACATGTCATCACCAGCACAGAGGAGGAAGCACTGGAGATTGCCAGGGTGGCTGACTGTGAGCAAGGTGGGGAAGGCAAGGCAGTGGAGAAGGTGAATAGAAACAAAATGATGTGGGTGAAGGAGGTGGAGTGCACTTCTACTCATTCGACAGTACGATGAAGCTGAATTGCAGAGGCTTCTGCTATCAAAGCCTGGTTCTCAGACACTCTTCTTGCATCTCCCATATTTTCAAACGCCAAGGTGGAAGGACCGATTACTGTTTCAGCACTAGGCCAAATGCCACTGAGGAGAGCTTAGAGCAAACTCTTTCACACCTTCCAAGCAGACCCTCGACCAACTCAGATGCAGTCACCTCAGTGGACCCACGCACACAAACAGACAGAGTAGCACTGGGTACACGGCACTTGCAATGACGCCAGAAGACATTGGATTTGCCCCCACTGGCAACTCAATAACAAGGAAGACTGCCATGTGCATCTCAGCCCTCAGCAGAGCAAGTGAACAGGCTGGCACATCCCATCAATGCCCATAAGCGGGGCAGCACGGTGGTGCAGTGGCTAGCACTGCTGTCTCACGGTGGCTAGGTCCCAAGGTCAATCCTAGCTCTGTGTCACTGTCCATGTGGAGTTTGCACATTCTCCCCGTGTTTGCGTGAGTTTCGCCCCCACAACCCAAAAGATGTGCAGGATAGGTGGACTGGCCACACTAAATTGCTCCTTAATTGGGACAAATGAATTGGGCACTCTAAATTTATAAAACAATAAATCAATAAATCAATGCCCATAAGCGGATCACCACGTAGAAATGGCCGAGAGCTAAGGCCACAGTATCTGGCAATAGGTCACTGGCATTTGTGTCAGGGTAATCATGCACTTTTTCTCTTCTGAACTTTCTCTTCACAAATATTGAGTTTCCTTTTATTAATGGCAGGGCAGGGAAAGAGGGAATTGTGCTGAAGGAGAGCAAGGGTCCTTGAACAGGGACAGGGAAACTCGAGGCAGATGCACATCTTTCATTGGCAGTAAAAGTTGATCTGTTCCAGGCTGCATCTTCAAACGTTCTAACAGGTAGCGCAAAGTGAGTTCCAGACTATTCCCCTGCCCCCACACAACTACTTCAGCCTTGTCTTTTCCAATGATGTGCTGGGCTCCAACAACATTGTGGATGGGAATATTTATCGATTCTCCTCCTCCAGTGAGCTGTTTAACTGTCCACCACTATTCACGTCTGGATGTGGCAGGATTGCAGAGTTTATGTTTGATCCGTTGGTTGCAGGATCGTTTAGCTCTGTCTATTACTTGCTGGTTCTGTTGTCTGGAACACAAGTAGTCCTGTGTTGTAGCTTCACCAGGTTGATACCTCACTCTTATGTATACCTGGTGTTACTCCAGGCATACCTTCCTCCAGGCTTCAATGAACCAGGGTTGATCCCATGCCTTTATGTAATTGCAGCCTGGGGGACAACTCCCTCCTGACTGTATACCACTGTGCTGCTGCCATCTCTGCTTGTTCTATCCTTCCGACAAGACAGAACATACCCAGGGATGGTGGTGGTGGTGTCTGGGACATTGTCACACTCATGGAATCACACCTTACAGATAATGTCAGGCTGTTGCTTGACGAGCCTGTCAGACAGCTCTCCCTATTTTGGCACAAGTCCAAGGAGCATTTTGCAGGGTCGACAGGTTTGCTGTTGTCATTTTCCAGGTCGTTGCCAGGTGGTCTGCCAGGTTTCATTCCTGTGAGACCTATTAAAGCGGTTTGACACAATTGAGGAGCTTGCTAGGTAATTTAAGAGTTTACCACATTGCTGTGGATCTTGTAGGCGAGACCAGGTGCGGTCAGATTTCCTTCCCTTAAAGTATTAGTGAACAAGATGCATCTTTATGGTGATCATTCACGGTCATCATTAATTCCAGAGTTCTTTATTTGATTCAAATTCCGCCAACTGCGGTTGTCAGGTTTGAACCCAGATCCCCAGAGCATTACCCTGGGTCTTTGGATTCCTGGTCCAGTGACAATACCAACATCTCCCCCTTGCCACTGTCATAAAACAGAATGTTTCTCCTCCACCTGAGACCTAAAAGCTAGTTTTACTTTGAATATCTATTAAAGATAAATGCAAAGTTCTGCTCTGGCCAATGGAGCCCAGTATTAAATCATCAACTTGTGAGGATGTGACGAGTTGTTGTCAGATTATGTAACTCCTGCACTCGCATGTAAACGGCATGAAACTAGTTCTATATATCTACATGCTTGTATCATAGAATCTCTACAGTGCAGAAAGAGGCCATTCTGCCCATTGGGTTTGCACCAACCCCCTGAAAGAGCATCCTACCTGGGCCCACCTCCTGCTGATCCCCGTACCCAACCTAACTGGTACATCCCTGGACACTAAGGGGCAATTTTTATCATGGTCAGTCCGCCTAACTTGCCCATCGTTGGACTGTGGGAGGAAACCGGAGCACCAGGATGAAACCCATGCAGACACAGGGAGAAAGTGCAAACTCCACACAAACAGATACCCAATGCCAGAATTGAACTCTGGTCCCTGGCGCTGTGAGGCAGCAGTGTTAACCATTGTGCCACCGTATCATGAAGCTATTTAACATCATTATTCAGCCATGCAGATGGAACTGCTCTGCATCAATTCCCAGGCCCTGCTATACATGATGCAATAAAAAGGACACAGTCAATTCCAGTGTATCAGTGAGAGTGGACATAGCACTCACAATTCAAAATATCGTGAAACAGAAAGAAAATCCCTTAGACAAACAGTATACTGACATGAACATGCTCTAATGGCTTTAGTGAAAGAGACAAGAAGCCAGCAGAGCAAAAGAAACCTACAAAAACATAAGTTAACTATTTCCTCCCCAGCAAATTGAGGATGTTTCTTTTCAAACAGATAATTAATAACATGGAGCTGGAGCACCCAAAGTTGCAAACTACTTATATCAACTGGTATCATAAGTAAAGGACAGGATCAGGCTGAGGAATTGCAACTTCTGCTTCCATCTTCTCTTCAACCCATTTTCCCCCTGTTCACATATACAATGCTGCAAATATGGCAATACGCACAAGCATGACTCCATGTTAAAAACCGAACCTAAGAGATGGGGAAGCTCAGGAACATAGGGTATATTTAGATAGTAATTGGGCTGAATTTTCCCATCTACAATTTAGCAGCCCAAGGGAGACCTTTACTGCACCCACTCTGAAATTCAGATTGTTTACAGCGTTAGCCGCATTGATAACGTTTGTTACTGGTAGGTTTAGCACTTCCATTTCTCCCTCACAATAAAGTTATCTAAAGACCAAAATAAATGTCTGAATGTTTCACAGTGGTTGCTGGTCCCCCCTTCAGCACTGTTGTCTGCCCTGAGGGATCCCAATTTAAGTGTAAAAGTATCCAAAGTCTTTGACTAACTGTGTAAGTATATTCTCATAAGGGAGACGATTGCATGGATATCAGGATTTAATTTATAGCCCAGGGAACTGTGTGCCTCAGGACCTTCACTGCAGCAAGCCAGCAGAACTCGTTAAAGTGCCAGTAATTTGTTTATTACCTTCTATCAGTCCCGCATTACCATTGATCACCTCCCAGTCGACAAATGCTAATTGCAAAAGAAAAACAGCCACATTCTCTTAGACACCTCCAGATCTTTCCCATAGTATTCTACTTAATTACTCTTACTGTACGAATGCAGAGAACTGGGGTTACTGAATAAACAGAATGTAACACACCAAGTGCTTCGCAATTAATTTGTAAACCAGGAGGAACAGAAAGGCATGATAAGTATCTGATGTAACTCTGGTACTGATGGTATCTGGCTTTGTGCCAATGACAGACAAATAGAGAGGGAGCAGTAGAGTGCAGTTGTCTTCACTGTTGTCCTGGCAGTTCTCCCATTTGAATCCCACTGATAGGAGTTTAATCAGGTCCTAATCTGCTTATCACCCTTTGGATGTTGATCAGTCTAAAGTGGTTGACATAACGCAGGGGCCATCAGTCCACGGCCACTTTAAAGTTTGAGGTAAAATAGAGGGTTTTAGATAATCTAATTAGTTTATGTAAACTGTGAGGAAAGAGGCTGGTGCCCATCACACTGTCAGCAGAATTCACCTGTGAAATTGGTTAAAACGTAAAAAAACAAAAATGCTTTGTATTTCTGAGCAAGGCCATGTTGTCTGAGCAGAAATATTTATGTTCCGACTACTTGCCTCACTTGATAGCACTTTCGCTCACCCTGAATCCAAAGGTCATGAGTTCAAACCATACCATGGACTTCAGCACATAACCTAGGCTGACACTTCACTGTAGCACTAAGGGGGAGCTGCACTGTTGGATGTGCCATCTCTCAGATGAAATGTTAACCTGAGGCGCTGCCTATCCAAATTTGCATACACGGTAGCACAATGGTTAGCACAGTTGCTTCACAGCGCCAGGGACGCAGGTTCGATTCCCGGCTTGGGTCACTGTCTGTGCGGAGTCTCCACGTTCTCCCCATGGCTGCGTAGGTTTCCTCCGGATGCTCAGGTTTCTTCCCACAAGTCCCGACAGACATGCTGTTAGGTAATTTGGACATTTTGAATTCTCTCTCAGTGTATCGGAACAGGCATCGGAGTGTGGCGACTAGGGGCTTTTAACGGTAACTTCATTGCAGTGTTAATGTAAGCCTACTAATAAAGATTGTTAGTATTGTTAAAAAGATCCCATGGCAGCATGCTTTGCAGGCGAGCAGGGGGTGCTCCCAATATTCTGGTCACTATTTCTCACTCAGTTCATACCATCAGAAACAAATCATGATGATTACTTCATTTTTAAATTTTAATTCATTTTTGCAGGATGTGGGCATCGCTGGCTCGGTCAGCATTTATTGCCCATCCCTAGTTGCCCTTGAGAAGGTGGTGGTGGGCTACCTTCTTGAAACCCTGAAGTCTATGAGATGTAGGTACACCCACAGTGCTGTTAGGGAGTGAATTCCAGGATTTTGAGCCAGTGACAGTGAAGGAACGGTGATATATTTATTTACACTCTACCTACACCTCCCGCTGCCTAGGGAAAGCGGGCAGCATAATCAAAGACCCCTCCCACCCAGCTTACTCACTCTTCCACCTTCTTTCATCGGGCAGGAGATACAAAAGTTTGAGAACATGCAGGAACTGATTCAAAAACAGCTTTTTCCCCGCTGTTACCAGACTCCTAAACGACCCTCTTATGGACTGACCTAATTAATACTGCACTCCTGTATGCGTCACCCGATGCCAGTGTCTATGCATTTACATTGTGGACATTGTGTTGCCCTTTTATGAATTTTCTTTTTATTTTATTTTATTTTCATGGACTAAATGATCTGTTTGAGCAGCTCGCAGAAAAATACTTTTCACTGTACCTCGGTACACGTGACAATAAACAAATCCAAATCCATCCAAATCCAAATCCAAATATTTTGAAGTCAGGACGGTGGGTGATTTGGAGGGAAACCTCTAAGTGGTGGGGTTCCCAATTATCTGCTGCTCTCGTCCTTTTAGATGGTTATCGTCATGGGTTTGGAAGGTGCTGCCTAAGGAACCTTGATTAATTACTGCGGTGCCTCTTGCAGATGGTGCTTATGGCTGCCACAGTTTTTTCAGTGATACAGAGACTGAATAATAATAATTGTTATGGGCCAGGGTTTAGAGAACCCCAAAGTGTATCATGGAGTTCACCTGACCCACAACTTTTAATAGATTGTGGTATGGGGAGCACACGGCCCACTCTACAGGTGTGGTACAGCAGAAATGGAAAAGTATTTTTTAAAGCAAAACAATGTTTATTCTATGAACTCAAATTAACCTTTTTAAAACAAACAGCGAACATCTTAACAACCATTAATTCAAATACAACCCTCAAAGAGTACAACACTAAGTAATGCTTACGCTGTCCTTTTAACATCCAGAAGACTTACAAAAAACATAACCTTTAACAGAAGCACATCAGGTTAAAGTCACTACTGAAAACATTTATAATTCTGAATTCACCAAATGATCAAGAGATAGTCTTTTCATGGCAGAGAGATCAACAGTACACCTGCTGTGTCTTACTTCAGCTCCAACACTGAAAACGAAACTAAAACATACCCTGCAGCAAACAGCCTAAAACGAAAGTAACAAGCTGACAGACAGCCCAGCTCCACCCACTCTCTGACATCACTGCAGTAGTAAACACCCATTTCTTAAAGGTACTCTCACTATAGATATTTATATACACACCCATTTATAAACACCCATTTCTTAAAGGTACATTTCTTCAACACCCATTTCTTAACGGTACTCTCACATGGCATAATAAGCTTTATTAGTGTCACAAGTAGGCTTACATTACACTGCAATGATGTTACTGTGAAAATCCCCTGGTTGTCACACAATGGCACTTGTTTGGGTACACTGAGGGAGAATTCAGAATGTCCAATTCACCTAACAAGCATGTCATTTGGGACTTGTGGGAGGAAACCAGAGCACCCAGAGGAAACCCATGCAGACACGGGGAGAATGTGCAGATTCCGCACAGACAGTGACCCAAGCCGGGAATCGAATACAGGTTCCTGGCGCTGTGAAGCAACAGAGCCAACCACTGTGCTACCGTGCTACCCATATGTTTGTGCAAGGGGTAGCAATCAAGCGGGCTGCTTTTCCTGGATGGCATTGAGCTTCTTGAGTGTTGTTGGAGCTGCACTCATCCAGGAAAGTAGAGGGTATTCCATCACACTCCTGACATGTGATGGTAAATAGAAGGCAGGCTTTGGTGGGGGGTCAGGAGGTGAGTTACTCGCTGCAGCATTCCTAGCCTTTGACCTGCTCTTGTAGCCAAAGTATTTCTGTGGCTCGTCCAGTTCAGTTTCTAGTTAACCCCCAGAATGTTGTCGTGGAGGATTCAGCAATAGCAATGCCATTGAATATCATGGAGTGATGGATAGATCTTCTCTTGTTGGAGATGGTCATTGCCTTCACTTCAGGTGAGGCGAAAGTGACTGACCTTCACATCAAGGCAGCATTTCATAGAATTTACAGTGCAGAAGGAGTCCATTCAGCCCATTGAGTCTGCACCGGCCTTTGGAAAGAGCACCCTACTTAACCCACGCCTCCACCCTATCCCCGTAACCCAGTAACCCCACCTAACCTTTTTGGACACTAAAGGCAATTTAGCATAGTCAATCCACCTAACCTGCACATCTTTGGACTGTGGGAGGAAACCGGAGCACCCGGAGGAAACCCACGCAGACATGGGGAGAACGTGCAGACTCCACACAGACAGTGACCCAAGCCGGGAATCGAACCTGGGACCCTGGAGCTGTGAAACAACTGTGCTACCGTGCTGCCCATTTAACTGAGTATGGCATCAATGAGCCTGGAGTCAATGGGAATCGGGAGAAAACTCTCCGCTGGCACAAAGGAAGATGGTTGTGGTAGGTGGAGATCAATCATCTCAGCTCCAGGACATTAATGCAGGAGTTCCTCAGGATAGTGTCCTAGGCCCAACCATCTTCAGCTGCTTCATCAACTTCATTTGTGCGGCGTGAATGTGACTTGCCAATTGTCAAACCAAGCCTGGATATTGTCCTGGTCTTGTTGCATTTGGACATGAACTGCTTTGGTGTCTGAGGAGTCATGTATAGTGCTGAACATTGTGCAGTCGTCTGTGAACATCCTCACTTCTGACTTTATGATGGAAGGAAGGTCACTGCACACAGATTGGGGTGCCATTCTATCTGGCTGCCCCGAGATCACCCCTCATTTCAGCTCTGCTCCAGCCACCCCGTTTTCAATGCTCCCCTCTCGCCAAACTCGGGTGGAGGGGCGGGGGGCAGGGAACACACCCTCACCAGTTCCATCTGGTAAGGCCCGCCCCCCCCCCCCCCCCCAGGCCAGATCCCTGACAGTGCCAACCTGGCACTTGGGCAGTCTGGCACTGCCATCTGGACAGTGTCCCTGCCAGCCTGGCAGTGCTACATGGGCACCGTGGCAGTGTGGGGAGTTCCCCACTGAGGTCCCGAACTATCTGGATGAGCGTTCTAGCATGGTGTTTCTCCCGCTCCGAGCACCAAGAAACACCCGGATAATTGCGCTTGCATTTGGGTAGATCGCGCCTGTGTCACTAAATTTCTTCTCAGAAAATCTACATATATTCCCACTAACTTGGGATATTGTCAATGGAGCCTACATGCCTGGTCTGAAGTGAATATTTTCCTTCATAAGTGATTGGATCTGCTTGCCTGGTATCTGAAGCTTAATGTCAAAATAGCAAAAGATCATTTCAGCCTTCAGAATCTAAGGGCGCGATCGAATGACCTCATGGTGCCCGACTTGGTGACGCAACAAGGCCAATAAATCTTGTGAGAGGTCTGTCGCGAGATTTGTGATACTCGGAATTCCACACGAGATCGAAGGTGATCTTGCGAGATGGCGTGATCTGGATCTCGGCCTCACTGGGCATGATCTGGATTTACATATTTAAGTGAGCAGTTCGGCTCACTTAAATATGTCGCCGTCAGATTCTCCCAATGCTCAGATATTAATGCCCGGGCCTGGGAGACCTCGCCATGGCACTGTTTAGCACTGATCTACACAAACATGGATCAGACATAACAGCACGTGGAGGGGTCTCCCACGCCATCGGAGACCCCAAGTAGTTGGGCTCTGGGCAGGTTGGTATGCCGACATTCCCACTGGAACCCGAGACCTTGGCACTGCCACCCGGATACCTAGCAATGTCAACTGGGCACCTTAGCAGTGCTTACTTGGCATTGTTGGGGTGCCTGAGTTGCACTGTGTGATGAACGGTTATTGAGGGTACCTCACACTGCCAGGCTGACAAGGGCACTTTGAGGGTGCCAGGCTGACAGTGTCAAGGGGCAGGATTCTCTCAGCCTGGGGCCGGGTCGGAGAATCACCCTGACCGGTGCAAATCGCACCACGCCGCTCCGATGCCGGGTTGCGATACCCGCAGAGCGGAGAATCAGTGCCATTGGCGCCGGCGTGGTCGGCGCAGCGCCGTAGAGCGCCCCCCCCCCCGCCGATTCTCAGCCAGGGATGGGCCGAGCAGCCGTAACAAAAACCCGAGTCCTGCCGGCGCCGTTCTAACCTGCTCCGAGCCGGCGGGACCTCGGCGTGGAAGGGTCCGGGAAGCGGCCTTTTTGGGTGGAGGGGGGTCCAACCCGGGAGGGGCCTCCGTTGAGCCTGGCCCGCGATCAGGGCCCACCGATCGGCGGGCCGGCCTCTCGGGCTGGGGGCCTCCTTTCTTCTGCGCCGGCCCCTGTAGCCCTACGCCATGTTGCGTCAGGGCCGGCGCGGAGAAGGGAGCCACTGCTCATCCGCGCGTTGGCGCCGGTGCCACTGCGCATGCGCAGACCCCGTGATGCCCAGTTGACGCTGGGATCAGCAGCTGGAGCAGCGTGGTTCACTCCAGTGCCGTGCTGGCCCCCTGTAGGGGCCAGAATTGCTGATCCTGAGGCCAAGTTGACACCGTCGGGAAACGCGATGGCGTTTCCGACGGCGTCAACACTTACCCTTAGGATCAGAGAATCCCGCCCAAGGTGCCTAGGTGCCAGGTTGCCCATGTCGGGGATTGGGCCCAGGGATCCCCTGCCCTTATGAGGTGGGATGAGGGGGGCTCGAGAGCCCCCTAACTGCTAGGTCAGGGGGTCTGGAGGCCCTGGTGGGAGTCAAGAGATGAGGGCGACATTTAACAATTACGCCCTGATCTCTTCCTGTACTGACGAACTGAGCTTGTCAGTACAGGAAATGAAGGTGAGTGCGGCCTTGGTGGGGCGTTCCTCACCAAGGCCGAGAAATAAATGCAGAGTTCCATTAGATAGCGGGGTTGTTCTCAGCATTCCAGGGGCCGAGAAATGCCCTGCTAAATGCAGCCAAAACAGGGCTCTGTTTTTTTTCCTCTTAAATCACACCGTAAAGCAATACAAGAACATTTTTGACCTAACTGAGTGGAGAGACCATCATAGAAACAATGGAAATGATGCATTCAAGGAGATAATCTTAACTGAACCCACTGAGTGGGATGGGTTGGCCGTCTGTTTTCTGTTCCATCCTTCACTCAGTGAAGTAGGTTAAAATCAGGCCAGATCCTTAATTACTCAATCCAAGTGCCAGTAAACTTCAGAAAACACGCAACAGAATGACATAGACTGAAATTGAACCACTGGGGAGTTGAATAATGAGCAGATGAACTTTAGGGTGATTTCAAAAAGAAAATAGAGGCCATTAGCAGATTAAAACACTCAGCTGGCCATTAATATATGATTTAATTAAGTGCCTGTACTCTGTTCCAGCAGACACCCTTCACATTCAGACCAAACTACATTGACGTGCAATTCTGCCAACCGCCGAAACATATGATTTAAAAAAGCCTTACCTTTAGATAAACCTTGGCTCTCAGAAATATATCAAATTACTTCAAATACATTGAATTATTCTAAAGTGCAGAGACTGTTGATGCTTAATGGAAGAGGCATTTTATTGACTGAGGTAGAAATATTGCCAGAGTGTCAATGGAATATCCCATAATACTTGGGTGTCGTTATCATCTACCAGTATTACCAAAACCTCTGTTTAACATCTTGTTTGAAGACACTGGGTGGGATTCAGCCATCGCGTTGCACCCCGCACGGAGCCGGGCATGACGGTGAATCCCAGGAGAGCCCCAAGCCAGGCCATTTGGCTCATTTAGGTCTCCCGACGTTGCATTCACCCGGCTCGCGGGAGTCACCAGCTGCACCTGCGAAGCCTCAACTGGGTATCAATTAGTTCTGGTTTCCACAAGAATGGACCAGGCGTGGCAACTCGGGGGTTCTTAGAGGCCATTAGATTACCCAGGTTGTCGGGGACAGGGCAGGGTAGTACCTGGGCATGCCCATGGGCATCCTGGCAGTCCCACCCAGGCACCCTGGCAGTGCCACCCAGGAACCCTGACATTGTCCGGGTGCCAGATTGGCAGTGCCAAGGTGCCCAGGTGCCAAGTTGGAACCGCCAAAGGTCAGGGCCCAAGGGGAACCATGCCCATAAAAGCGTGCTGAGGGGATTATGACAGGGCTGCAGAAATGTTGGAGCTTTAGGGGAGACGACCCTGAAAGGGGGTATGTGGAGGCCGGCACAGCCATTCAAAATGGCAGCCCGATCTCTGAAGAGCCGGTCTCGCCAGCGTGTTCAGCTCCCCAGTGCCAGAAAAATTTCAAAGTGTGGCCTCGACGGGCAGTAACCCCCAAGGCCCAAAAGAACACCTAGGTGCCATTGAATAGCAGGCTCCATCTCGACATTGCAGTGGGCGCGAAACACCCGGCCAAACGAACCCAAAATCACACTTTCACATTTTTCTTTTGAATCGCACCCAGTATCTCTGACAATTCAGAATATCATGAGTTTAGTTCATGTGTAGTTTAATTCTATGATAAAAGAGCAAAAAGGTATTCAAATTTACTGAATTCAGAAGAGATGAATTTGGGAATAATTTCTTGTGACATACAGATTGTCAAGATTGTTGAGTTGTTGTAATAGTGCCTGAGAGGACAATTGGACTTGAATGTCTTCAGTTGTGATGCCACCGTCCCTCCATGACAGGATGAAAGGATGACACTCGTCTGAAGAAAGGCTGCACAAGACTCTGATAGCTGTGGCCCCTTTAATGAAGCCTCTTTGGGTGCTGGAGTAACAACTTGATTCCCAAGCGGATTATTGATGCACTCATGCTTGCCATTGGGAAACCTACTAGCACCCTATAAGTGCATACATAACTGAGCTGTGGCTTTTGCCAACCCTCTTAATACCTCCATCTTTGGCAGGGCATCCATTGTTTTGAAATTATGCTTCTGTTAAACACCTTAGAATGTTTTCTTTCTTTATTAAAGATGCAATGTTACTGCAACTTATTGTAATTGCATCCTGTTTTAGTGAACTTTCCTTAACATGGCATTTCCATAGATTGAACAACAACGAGATTCCACACACCATTCAATCATCCCTACCCAGACATATACCTGTCATCCCACTGCCATACTATTCAAACATCTCTGCTTGGGCATATACCTGCCACAACCACTACCATCCCTTCCATTCATGACATCCTGTTGAGCCCTTCATACCACAAACTATTTCCGCCACTTCAATGTGTAACCGGCATCATCTCTCTCCGTGTTGTCTTTCTCCTCCGCTCTTACTTCCTGCTCTTCCCCCAATGAGCTGTCTCCTGTCAGGGCCTCAACATCGCGAAGTTCCACACCTCTCTGGAGCCTATGAGATGGAGAATAGGGAATGACTGAGAGCCCTCATGCCAAGGTATTGGAGGACACCACTCGACTGGTCCACGCACTGGAACTGCATCAACAGAAACCCAACGGCCTTCCAACATTGGTTGTATTGCCTCTGTGCCTCTGCCTGGGGCTTCCAAAGATGAGTCAATAGCCATGTCTTGAAGGGATATTCCTTGTCCTCGAGAACCTGTCCACATACTCTGGGAGAGTTGGAGTGATGACCTGAGACAGCTTGGACTGCCGAATGATGAAGAAGTCTTTGCAGCTGCCAGGAAAGTGAGCTAATACATAGAAGAAGCTCTTGTTGTGGTCGCAGACCAATAGGAAGTTGAGGGAGATGAATCTCACTGGTTGATTACTTGGTGTCTTCTGGGGTATAATCGATGATGACCTGCACCTGGGGAAGCCAGTGATGCTGACGCAACCCACCGCCCTCTGTCCCTTGAGGTCACGTCTGTCTGGAATTGAATGTACTGTCCAGCTCTGGCAAAGTCCAGTTCTGATTAACAAGGGGATCAGGGGTTATTGGGGAGAACGCAAGAGACTGGGGATGAGAACCATATTAGCCATGATTGAATGGCAGAGCGGACCCAATTCTTCTCCTATGTCTTATGGTCTAAAGGGGGCATCAGTGACCAGTGAGAGACAGTAGTGTGCAACTGCTTATGAGAGACCACTCAGGTCCACAGATGATCCTTGGAAAGAGTTGGAAGCAAATGAGTTCAAGGTAACAGTGATTTTGACAGCCATTGTATGGACATGGTGACCTGTGCTGCAAGGTATGAAGTCTTTGACAATGAGAAAACAGATCTCTTTGATCATCTGCCTGGAGAGTTGCAATCTCCTGTGGCCCTGAGTCTTGGTCACCTCCAGATACTTCCACATTTGGTGGTAGATCCTGTGTTGCGGTCTTGCCTCTGTTGCTATCCTGCACCTATTTCCTCTCCTTGGCCCCCACTATGCCCAAGGCTCTGCCCTTCCTGTGGAGGGTGTTGCCCCTCATCACGACAAGGCCAAAAATCTGACAATCATGCCCCCCGTGCCAGCTGGAGCCATCCTTATCGACAGGTGGCCATCCGATAATGACTGACTGCCTTATGCCCCTTGAGAACACATTCAGTGTCTGGGAATTAAATGCCTGCTCTTGCCGCCATGCACCATTAAGGGCACATGGTTCCCAAAGGACAAATTCCCCTCTGCACTGCTGATGCTCTTATGAGGCAGTGCAATTCCCTGCAGACTGTCATGAGTGGCTCTCCACTCTGTACCCATTTCCCTTCAGGTGCACAGTCCCTTGACAATACAAGAAACCAATAAAAATGTCAATCTCCCCCTTTAACAAGCTCATAACGAGCTCTTTAACAATGTGAATCGGCCGTAACAGGAAGACAGACAGGATCACTGTCCCACCCACCCTCTGCCCTGGTGAACATTGTTGGCATTGGGAATGGTGTCCCAAAACCGATATGCTGGCCAGCACTGGTATTTTTCAGCCCGCCCCTGCCTCCATTCCCAATCTTGGTGGGGCTTGAAAATTCAGCCCCTGTTGTGGGAATAAATTGGAGATTTCTTTCAAGAGCCAGCACAGACACAAATGGCTGAATGGCTTCCTTCTGAGCTGCAAGATCCAGTTATTTTAGAATTATATATGTTAACTAGCCTATCCCTCTACCAAAGGCATTAAAGAACTAATTGGAGCTTCTTTACTGGCCAACCCATAAACTACTAAATTTATTAAAAGTATACATCACAATTTACCATGCCAGAATTTGAACACCCAATTTTTGAGTTCTCCATTCTATGCTCTAACCATGCGATTAATGAACCTACATTGTCTTGAGATTTGGCTTATTGATTTTCAATATAAAAATTCAACCTTTCTAATGGTGGTTGAATATTTTGAAGGATCTACCACTGGAGACCAAATTGCCTTCCTGTTCAGTTGACATGTCACTTTGAATATGTAATTTAAAAAAAAAAAATTTAGAATACCCAATTCATTTTTTTCAATTAAGGGGCAATTTAGTGTGGCTAATCCACCTAACCTGCACATCTTTGGGTTGTGGGGGTGAAACCCACGCAAACACAGGGAGAATGGGCAAACTCCACATGGACAGTGACCCAGAGCCGGGATCAAACCTAGGACCTTGGCGCCATGAGACAGCAGTGCTAACCACTGCGCCACCATGCTGCCCCTTGAATATGTAAATTGGTGCTCAAGGACCCTAATTGCTATTTGAGGTTAAATCTGATCAGAGTGTGTCCTGAGTATGCTCTGATTGGCTTTCATAATATGATTAATTGGAAATTCCTGCACTGTCACTGGGTCAAAACCTTGGACCTCCCTTCATGATAGCACAGTGTGTGTAGTCACAGCACATTCTGTGTCCAATGAAGGCAAAATGGCAGAGGGAGAGATAGAAAGAAACACAGCAAGGTAAGGAATGTGCTAAATGCTAAAACATAGCTCAGGATATCCAATAGAATTGTCTGGATTCAAACCGGAAAGTTAAAGGGGTTGATTTTGACTTTTTGGTATTCAGCTGGCAAAGAGTGCCATCTCTTTTTTGTGGTTTTGAGACCTTGGCCTCATTTACATACAACTAGTGAGTTAAGGGGTGCTGAAGTATCGCCAGTAGGTGAGTGTCGCAGCTATCAGCAAGGTAATTGCCGGTTTGGCGAGGAGTATGGGTGACGATCACTGGCGGGTAGTATGTGGGGGATTTGGGGAGGGTAGTGGTCCCATTACTCCTGTTCAACCGAATCCCACAAAGGTAATTTCAAAGTTACCTTTTCTGTGCATCACTTTGGTTCTATGGTTTGTGGAACTAATCAGAGCATCCATGGGACCAACACGTTCTGTTCTAAAATAAAAATTAGGATTCAAGGGTCCCCAATTTGCATTTTTAAAGGAATGTACCACCTGAAACATGTACTTTTGCCGTTCAGTGGTAGGTCCTGTCAAAATGGTGCTCATCACCCCATCAAATTCAACAGTGAGATAAGGCTACTCCCCATACTTTGAGATAACTGGACATCCATTAGCACCAGGTCAAAGAGGTTAAAATCAACCCAAATGCGTCCAAATCTGCCTACGGTAAACTTGCAGACGTTTGTCTTTTTATTTATGTTTCCTTTTCTCTGGTATTTTCTTATTAATGGATGCAGTTTTTAATCAGTGCCTGTTTGTTAGCAAAGACAGCGTGTCGCATTGTATATCCAACATTATAGTCATTAGTCAGCATTTCTTCTCATAAATACACAGAGCTGCCTGCGTACTCACAACTGTATTGAGCTGAAGCTTCATATAAAATTAGTGCATCTTATAACATTTCAGTTTGATTCAATTCAGGACACTATTTGCCATTGCTTCAACTCAACAGCCATTATTTATTTGGAGCCATCACTTATTCCACTAATCTGGGATCTTCACTATCATCACAAGGCCTGCATGCTCAGGCACAATTCTTCACCATCACTGGTCCAAATTATTCCTCACCTAGTGGGTTTGAGCACATGAATTCAGGAGCAGTGTGCTTCAGCAAGGTGAGTTATTTTCAGTAGAAACAGTTCATTAACTCTGAATGATAACAAACTATGAAGTAAATAGTGTTTCTTCTTTAACAAAGTAGCACTGTAGATGTAATAATTAAATATCGTTGTAGTAATTTCAATTTCTGTCAGTAAACACGAAAACAACAGAAAGTGATAGCTAAAGTTACACCGAAACAAGAGGAGGATTTTCATTAAACAAAAGCAAAAAACATGAATCTAATAATGTGCATTTTAATCCTTAAAGAAGAGAAGGTGGTTAATTTGCTGAACTAATAACTCAACAGTCATGAGTTCAAGTCATAGATTATCATGGAATTTACAGTGCAGAAGGGGGCCATTCGGCCCATCGAGTCTGCACCGGCTCTTGGAAAGAGCACCCTACCCAAGAGCAACACCTCCCCCCTATCCCCATAACCCAGTAACCCCACCCAACACTAAGGGCAATTTTTGACACTAAGGGCAATTTATCATGGCCAATCCACCTAACCTGCACATCTTTGGACTGTGGGAGGAAACCGGAGCACCCGGAGGAAACCCACGCGCACACGGGGATGATGTGCAGACTCGGCACAGACAGTGACCCAAGCCGGAATCGAACCTGGGACCCTGGAGCTGTGAAGCAATTGTGCTATCCACAATGCTACCGTGCTGCCCTTAAAGTCCCAGCTTGGGAAGATATGAAGTTGAATAAAATAAACCTTTGAAGAAAGAGCTGACGAGGAATGGGATGGACAGTGGCAGGTATATGTCCAGGTGAGGATATTTGCATTGGATTAGGGAGAAGGGTGGTGGTTGACATCCGTGAAGGGTGACACATATCTCACCCATGTTCAGGAGCAGCATTCACTCTGAAACTCCTCAGCTGGTGTGTTTTTTAAATTCTTTCATGGGCTATGGGTGTCACTGGGAAGGCCAGCATTGTTTGCCATTTCTAATTGCCCTTGAACTGGAAGGCTTGCAGGTAATTTCAAAGGGCAGTTTAAGACAACTACATTGTTGTGGGTGTGGAGTTATATGTAGGCCAGACCAGATAAGAACAGCATATTTCCTCCCATAAAGTGGGATTTTTCAAACTCGGGGGTGGGATTCTGTGATCCTGAGGCTAAGTGTTGACGTCGTCAGAAACGCTGTCGCGTTTCTCGACGGCGTCGACACGGCATCAGGATCAGCAATTCTGGTCCCTACAGGGGGCCAGCACAGCACTGGAGCATTTCACTGGGCGCCGCTGGATCTGCGCACGCAGTGGCTTCCTTCAACGTGCCGACCCCGACTCAACAAGGTGCAGGACCACAGGGGCTGGTGCGGAAGAAAGGAGGCCGCAAGCCAAAGAGGCCGGACCGCTGATCGCTGGGCCCCGATCGTGGGTCAGGCCACATCGGAGGCCGCCGCCCGACCCTTCCACGTCGATCTCCCGCCGGCTGAGAGCAGGTGTGGACGGCGGCAGCGGGACACGCCGTTTTTACGGCAACCGCTCAGCGCATTCTGGGCCGAGAATCGGCGGGCCGGCCGCATAGAGTGGCTCCCGACCGGCGCCGGGCCAACCACGCTGGCGCCAATGACGGCGATGCTCCGCTCTGCGGAGAATCGCTTGCCGGCGTCGGGGCGGCATGGCGCGTTTCCCGCATGGCGGGATTCTGCGGCCCGGCCCCGGGCTGAGAGAATCTTGCCCAGGGTCTTGACCCACAGGTGGGTCACGGGAGGGTTGTGGAGCAATCGGTTACAGTGTTCCCGATCGCGGGAGAGTGCCCAATGACCGTGACCGGCATTTAAGAATGCCGGCCGCAATGGGCCTTTAAATACAAATGATGGAGCCTTCCCGCAAAGCATAGTTCCTTCATCAGGTGATGCCTGAAAGCTAATGATTCCAAGTAAACCTGTTGGACTTTAACCTGGTGTTGTAAGATTTCTTAATGTGCCCACTCCAGTCCAATGCCGGCATCTCCACATCATGGGCTGGATTCTCCGTTCTGGAGACTAAGTCCCCACACTGGTGTGAAAATGGTGGTGTTTTACACCAGGAAAACTGGTGCAAAATGGCCACCGATTCCCTGTTCCAGTGGGAGCTGCAGCCAGGCAGCGTAGATACAGCCTGGTGAATTGCCGGGTCCGTGGCCGTGCATGCGCACGGCGGCGGCCTTCAGCTGCCGTGCCATGCTTCATGGCGGACACAGCCCACGGACTCAGCTCGCAAAATAATCCCCCCACTTCCACTGGCTCGTGTGCCCCAGCCCCGAATAATGCCCCCCTTGCCCGTGGATCGGCCCTCCCGCACCACTGTGGCGGCACTGGACTGAGTCCGCAGACACCACGCTGAGTTCCTGACGGGTGAGACGATGAGAGACTCGTGCCGTCTGGAAATCGGCCAGTCGGGGAAGGAGCATCGTGGGACGGGCCTCAGCCAACGTTTGGAAGCCATTAATACAGTGCGCTGCATACTCCTAGAGTACGCCACTTTTCAGGGGGGAGCATCACAAAAGTACCATGGGCCCCGATTTCGGCGTCGGGGATCGGAGAATCCAGCCCCATGTCTTTCAATTAGTGGTCTCCTCCTACCACCCTGTGGAAGAGGACCTACCCTACTCTTCCTCACGCTTACAACATTCTATGAAAAGACCAAGGGGGGAAGATGTGGGTGGAGCCAGAGGACATTGGTAGTGCGTTAAATGAATATTTCACATCTGTCTTCATCTAAAAGAATGAGGAGGCAGATATGGAACTCTGGGAGAGAGACTGACGTTATTGAGCAAGTTGTCATAGGGAGGGACAAGGTATTGGAGGTGTTGGCAGGCTTAAAAGTGGAGAAATCTCCAGGTCCAGATGAATTGTGTCCCAGGTTGCTGTGGGAGACGAAGGAGGAGATTGCAGGGGCTCTGATCCAAATATTAAATTCTTCACTGGCCACGGGAGAGGTGCCAGAGGATTGGAGAACCACAAATGTGGTCCCACTATTTACGAAAAGCTGTAGGGATAAGCTAGGGAACGACAGGCCAGTGAGTGTTGTCGTGTTGGGTGTTCCGATACACAAACGAACGAACACAGTTGTAGATGGTACAACTCTTTTTCATTATTCTGTACAATAACAACTGTTAACTTCTGGCTGTGGTTCGTACTTCACCAGTTAACCTGTGGACCCAGCCCTAGCACTATCTTAGTGGGGCACTCAGCACATGGTGTATGTCTGAGTGGCACACTGTGAGCTCTGTGCTCTGAGCTGTCTCCTGGTAGAATGAGCGGGAACTGTGGTGTTCCCTGTTTTATAGTGCGTGTGCTCTCACTGGTGATTGGCTGTGATGTTGTGTGTGTGTTGATTGGTCCGTCTACCTGTCCATCAGTGTCTGTGTGTGATTGCACCATAATATGTTAATATGGATATCATGACATCCCCCCTTTTCTCAAGGATATGTGCCTACATGGTAATAAATATTGGTGTGTACTGAGTGCAGCTGAGTATGTGTGTGCAATATTTACAACATGTACATGAGGCTAATCTATATACATAGGAAGGTGTCAGGTGCAACAGAGCAACGAGGTTGTACCACAAACAAAACAAGTGCAATCATCAAATATCGAAAGAGAACTCCTGGAACGACAAAGAAAAAAACACGTTAACATTATTGCACAACAATTCAGTGAGTCCAATGTGCAAACAGGCTCATAAGTCCAGTCTAGTAGGTGGGCGACAAATTCGGGTTGACCGCCTCAAGGGTGGGTCAGGATGCACCGGCTGAGGAATGGGCCTGGCCACGGGCGATAGAGGAATAGGCAGAGTGGCAGGAAGGTCCACGAAGTCGACATCAGGGACAACAGGAGGACGTGGCATCGGTGCATGATCACGTAGCGAGCGCGGAAGCAGCCGACGGGCCCGCAGATTACACCGGCGAATAGAGCCATCAGGCATGCGAACCAGGAACGAGCGGGGAGCCACGCGGTGGAGAACCTCGGCAGTTGCCGACCAGCCACCCTCTGGTAGGTGTATGCGAACGTTGTCTCCAGGCGCCAGGGCAGGAAGATCAATTGCCCAAGTGTCATGTGCCACATTCTGCTGAGCACGCTGCTGTCGCATCCTTTGCAGTACAGGAGCATGGTCGGGTTTAGGAACATGAATGGATGGCAGAGTGGTCCTGAGGGTGCGACCCATCAACAGCTGGGCTGGTGAGAGGCCTGTGGACAGTGGGGCTGAGCGATAGGCCAGCAGGGCTAAGCAGAAGTCAGATTGGGCATCAGCAGCCTTGCAGAGGAGCCGCTTCACGATATGGACGCCCTTTTCCACCTTTCCATTTGACTGGGGATGCAAAGGGTTGGACGTCACGTGTGTGAAGCCGTATGAAGCGGCAAAAGAAAACCATTCTTAGCTCGCAAAACAGGGCCCATTGTCCCACATGACGGTCAGTGGAATGCCATGGCGAGCGAAGGTTTCTTTACATGCTCCGATTACAGCTGATGACGTCAAGTCGTGCAGGCGTATGACCACCGGATAATTGGAAAAATAGTCAATTGTTATGACGTAGTCCCTGCCGAGCGCATGAAAAAGGTCCACACCCACCTTTGCTCAGGGGGACGTTACCAACTCATGGAGCTGAAGTGTCTCAGGGGGTTGCGCCGGCTGAAACCTTTGGCAGGTGGGGCAGTTGAGCACCATGTTGGCGATGTCGTCGCTGATGCCTGGCCAGTACACAGCTTCTCGGGCCCTCCGTCTGCACTTTTCAACCCCGAGATGGCCTTCGGCAATTGTTCGAGGACAAGCCGGTGCATGCTGTGTGGGATCACAATCCGGTCCAACTTTAGGAGGTCACCATCAATGACGACCAAGTCGTCCCGGACATTGTAGAATTGTGGGCACTGCCCCTTGAGCCACCCTTCCGTCATCACACGTAGAAGGGGGTCAGCCGCAGTCTCATGGCGAATGTGGGCCAGACTTGCATCAGTAGCCGGCAGATTGGCTGATGTGAAGGCTACTTGTGAGTCGACCTGACAAACAAACCCTCCCAATTCGGGCGGTGTGCTCACTGCTCTGGACAGGGCATCCGCGATGATGAGGTCCTTTCCCGGGGTGTAGACAAGTTGGAAGTCGTACCTCCGGAGCTTGATCAGAATGTGCTGGAGGCGAGGTGTCATCTCATTGAGGTCCTTTTGTATGATGCCGACCAGGGGGCGATGGTCGGTCTCCACGGTGAACTGCGGAAGACCATACACATAGTCGTGGAATTTATCGATGCCGGTTAACAAACCCAGGCACTCCTTTTCAATCTGCGCCTAGCGCTGTTCTGTGGGGGTCATGGCCCGCGAGGCATAGGTGACCGGGGCGCATGATGCAATGTCGTCCCGTTGCAGGAGTACCGCCCAAATGCCGGATTGGCTGGCATCAGTCGAGATTTTTGTGTCTTGAGTAGTGTCGAAGAACGCCAATACCGGGGTGGTGGTGAGCTTGATCTTGAGCTCCTCCCATTCCTTCTGGTGTGCGGTCAGCCACTGGAGCTCCGTAGTCTTCTTTACCAGGTGGCGAAGAGCCGTCGTGTGCGAGGCAAGGTTGGGAATAAACTTCCCCAGGAAGTTGACCATCCCGAGAAAGCGTAGCACTGCCTTCTTGTCTGCCGGCTGCGGCATGGCTGCAATAGCTGTCACTCTGTCGGCATCCGGACGCACCCCTGACCGGGATATGTGGTCCCCCAGAAATTTAGCTCAGTTTGGCCAAAAGAACACTTGACTCGGTTGAGGCGCAGGCCGTGATCTCGTATCCGAGCAAAGACACGCTGGAGACGACTGATGTGCCCTGTGGTGTGGTGGACCAGATGATGACGTCGTCAACATAAACGCGCGCCCCTTCGATGCCCTCCATCATCTGTTCCATGATTCGAGGAAACACCTCAGATGCCGAGCTGATGCCAAACGGCATCCTATTGTAGCAGTATCTGCCAAAGGGAGTGTTGAAAGTGCACAGCTTCCTGCTGGACTGATCCAGCTGAATCTGCCAAAAACCCTTTGAGGCATCAAGCTTGGTAAAAATTGTAGCCCGGGCCATTTCGCTCGTGATTTCTTCCCGGTTGGGTATAGGGTCGTGTTCCCTCATGATGTTATTGTTCAGGTCTTTCGGGTCGATGGAGATCCGGAGTTCGCCAGAGGACTTTTTTACACACACCATGGAGCTGACCCATGGCGTTGGCTCCGTGACCGGGGAAAGCACTCCTTGGTCCTGCAGATGCTGCAGCTGCTGTTTGAGGTGGTCCTTGAGTGGTGCTGGGACTCTACGAGGTGCGTGAATGACCGGGGTGGCGTCCAGTTTGAGCCGTATTCTGTACGTGTAGGGCAGTGTGCCCATGGCCTCGAAAACCTCCTGGTTGTGGGTGAGGAGCGAGTGGAGCTGCGCCCTAAAGTCTGCATCCGGGAAATCGGACGTGCCTTCTGGAGACAGAGTGTGTACCCGCTGAACGAGGTGGAGGATCTTGCACGCCTGTGTGCCTAGCAGAGAATCCTTCGAGGATCCAAATATCCAAAAGACAGTGTGGCTGTGTATGCATTGTGTGCAACCTCGAGCTGGCAGGACCCCATGGCCGGGATAACATTATCGTTGTAATCGACCAACTGAAAGTGGAATGGCAGAATCGGGGGTTTAACCTTCAAGGTGTGGAAGGCTGACCATGCAATGAGATTGGCGGAGGCACCAGTGTCTAAGTGGAATGTGATTGGTGATCGATTGACCGTTAGGGTGGCACACCATCCATCGCCCGGATTAACGCTGTGCACTGGAATCAGCTGGTGGGTCATACTTGGGGACATCCGATTTCCTCTATCACCGCAACGCGGAAGGGTTCCCGGTCGTCGGTATCACCGGTCTGTACGTCGTCAGGGTATGACTCGGTGTATGGAGGCTGAATGGCCCGCACGTCCCTGCGAGGCTGGCGGAATTGCGGAGCGTTGGCAGGTTGAGCTGCTAGACAGCAGGCAGCGTAATGGCCCATCCTGCCACAGCGGAGGCATTGTCGAGTTTTGGCTGGACATTGCCGCTTTAAGTGTGCGGATCCACAGTTACCGCACGTCGTGATGTCATGGCGTTCGTTGCGCCACCGCGCATACGTGGTGCGGTCCGGTGTAGAGCGCGCCTGCGCATCACGTCCCTCTGCGTCGACGTCCCCTCTTTTGGCGCGTACAAGCGCGGGAGGCCTCGGAAAGCGCGCAAAATGGCCGCCCTCGTCCGGGCCGCGGGCCGTGAGGAACTCGATCGACTGGACCCGCTTGGCCTCGTAGGACCCCTGCCGTGGTGATTCGGCCGCCTGGAATTGGGAGTACCGGCTGGTCGCGTTTTCGTGGAGGACGCAGGTTTCGATGGCGGTGGCTAGGGTGAGGCGCTTTATTGTGATGAGCTGCTGGCGTAGAGTGTCCGAGGTGACCCCAAAAACTATCTGATCCCGAATCATGGAGTCGGAGGTGGCCTCATAGCCGCAGGACTGCGCGAGGATACGGAGGTGTGTCAATAAGATTGAAAAGGCTCATCCTTACCCTGCAGGCGCTGCTGGAAGAGGTACCTCTCGAATCTCTCATTAACTTTGACGCTGAAGTGTTGCTCAAATTTTAGAAGGACCGTCTTGTACTTCGTCTTGTCCTCGCCTTCCACCAATGCCAGGGAGTTGTAGATGTGGATGGCGTGTTGCCCCGCCGTGGAGAGGAGGGGGGCGGTCTTTCTGGTGTCCGATGCATTCTCCCTGTCTGTGGCTTCTAGGAAGAGCTGGAAGCGCTATTTAAACAGCTTCCAGTTGACGCCGAGATTTCCAGCGATTTGGAGCGGCTGCGGCGGGCTGATGGTGTCCATGGTGCAGGATGGCGGATCTCTGAAGAGGTGCAGGTAGGTCTCACAGTCGCTGGTGAGTTTCCAGCCCTGGTATCATGTCGTGTTAGGTGTTCTGATACACAAACGAACCAACACGGTTGTAGATGGTACAACTCTGTTTTATTATTCTGTACAATAATAACTATTAACTTCTGGCTGTGGTTCATACTTCATGAACTAACCTGTGGACCCAACCCTAGCACTATCTTAGTGAGGCACTCAGCACATGGTGTATGTCTGAGTGGCACGCTGTGAGCTCTGTGCTCTGAGCTATCTCCTGGCAGAATGAGCGGGAACTGTGGTGTTCCCTGTTTTATAGTGCATGTGCTCTCACTGGTGATTGGCTGTAATGTTGTGTGTGTGCTGTTTGGTCCAACTGCCTGTTCATCAGTGTGTGTGTGATTGCCCCATGATATGTTAATATGGATACCATGACAATGTTCTCTCCCCGAAGGGGGTCATTATTACGTTCAGCAGCCGCCTGATGTTCGCTGTGAGCTGCTTACCCTTGACAAAGCCCGTTTGGTCCTCTGCGATCACCTCTGATATACAGCCCTCCAGCCTTTTGGCCAGGACCTTTGCGAGTATTTTCGCATCCACGTTCAGCAGTGAAATGGGTCTGTATGATCCACATTCCAACAGGTCTTTATATTTTTTGGGTATCAGTGAAATTGTGGCCTGCGCTAGTGTGGGCGGCAGGGTGCCCCTTGCCAGTGAGTCCACGAACATGTCCCTTAGGTGTGGGGCGAGGACTGGTGCAAATTTTTTGTAGACGTCTGCCGGGAACCCGTCGGGTCCTGGTGCCTTCGCCGCCTGCATGGAGCTGATGCTCTCCATGATTTCTCCCAGGTCTATTGGTGCTTCCAGTTCCCCCCGTCTGTCTTCCCCCACAACTGGTAGTTCCAGTCTGTCTATGAACTGTTTCATTCCCACATCCCCGTTGGGGGGCTCGGAGGCGTACAGTCCCCTGTAGAAGGTCTCAAATGCCCGATTAACCTCCTTTGAATCTGTTACCGGTCTGCCTCTGCTATCCTTTACCTGCGCTATTTCCCTTGTGGCTGCCTGCTTTCTCAGCTGGTGAGCCAGTAGGCGGCCAGCCTTGTCCCCGTGTTCGTAGAAGGTCCCCCGTGTCTGGCGGAGTTGGTACACTGCTTTCCTAGTGGATAGCAGGTTAAAGTCCATTTGCAGCTTTTTTCTCTCCGCCAGCAGCTCTACAGTCGGGGCCATGGAATATTTTCTGTCGACTTCCAGGATGGAGTCCACCAGTTGTTGCCTGGCCACCCTCTCTTCCCTATCTCTGCTTGCCTTGTAGGCTATACCTTGTGTACTTTTGAGAAGTATTAAAATTCCTTCTCTCCAGGGTGCAGGAACCTCCATGGGTCCACTGCCCCCATCTGCTCCATAAATGCTCCTATTTCCCGAGCCATGCCAGTCTTTTTCCCTGCCCTGGGGTTTGATTGGTCGGGCAGTGGATCCTGTACACAGTTGAAGTCGCCCCCCATGATCAGTCGGTGTGTGTCAAGGTCGGGGATTTCTGCAATGGTCTTCTTTATGAATTATGTGTCGTCCCAATTGGGAGCATACTCATTTACCAGTACGACCGGTGTCCCTTCCAGGACACCGCTGACCATGACGTACCATCCCCCTGGGTCCGTAACTGTCTTGGTTTCCGTAAACCTCGTCCTCTTACTAATTAATATTGCTACTCCCCTAGCCCTTGTCCCGTAGCATGAGTTGTACGTCTGTCCCACCCAACCTTTCCTTACCAGCAGTTGGACCTTCTCCCTCAGGTGCATCTCTTGTAGGTAGGTTATGTCTGCTTTTAGGCTTCTTAGGTGGGTGAAGACTCTGGCTGTTGAGTCCCATTACATTCCAGGTAACAATTCTGGTGGGAGGTTTTCGATCCCCCCCCCGGTCCTGCGGGATCACCCATACTTAACTGGTGGACGCGTCCCTGCACTCGGGGGTTTACCTTCATTAGGGGGCCGTCCCAAATGGCCACGGTTGCTGCTCTCGCCATGAGGTCGGGCCCCAGGGCTCCAGGGTTTCCTTTTGTTCAGGGGGCACCCAACATAACCGCCAGCTCTGTGTACGCCACGTGGCTGCGCCCCTGCACTCCAGGGTCTCCCTCCACCCTGCAGCCCTCCCAAGTGACTGTTTGTGGCGCCATCTTGGCTCCTCGCCCTGCTCCATGCCCGCCGAGACCTGTGTTTGTGCTGCTTATCTACCTCACCCTTCTCTTTGCTTCTCTTCTGTTCTGCGCTCCCCACCCCCCCTTTGTGCCAGGTGCTCCCCCTCCCCTGAGAGGGGAGCTGAAAGTACACATGAAGCTCCTGGAAGAGTTCAAGGCCTTCTCTGGCTATATCCTCAACCTGGGCGAGAGCAAAGCATTCCCAGTGAACCCGAACAGTGCTGGGAATTTTACCATTCAAATTATCCCTAAGCAAATTCTGCTACCTGGGGATTGTGATAGCCCATGGCTCGACACTGATCCATAAATGGAACCTGTCCAGTCTGACAGAGGAAGATAAAAAGGATCTACAGAGATGGGATGCACTCCGCTTTCCCTGGCAGGGAGGGTGCAGATGATCCAGATGAATGTACTGCTGAGGTTCGTCTTCCTGTTCAGATCCATACCGATTTTCTAAGGGATAGACAAAATGATCATGGCACTTGTGTGGCACGAATGTAACTTGCCACTTGTCAGCCAAAGCCTTGATATTGTCCAGGTCAGCCTCCGTATCTGAGGAGTCACAAATGGTGCTGAACATTGCACAATCACGTGCGAACAACTCCACTTCGGACCTTCTGATGAAAAGAAGGTTATTGATGAAGCAGTTGGAAGATGGTTGGGCCGCGGACACTGCTGCAGTGATATCCTGGAGCTAAGTGATTGGCTTCCAACCACCACAACCATCTTTGTTTGTACTGGTTATGGCCCAACTGGAAGAGAGTTTTTCCCCTGATTCCTATTGACTCCAGTTTTACTCACTGATGCCACACTCCTTTAAATGCTGTTTTGATGTCGGACAATTAATGGCCACTAAAGAGCCTCCTCCCTCCATTGCTTGGATTTTATTCACAACGGGGGAGACCAGCATCAATTGATCAATCTGCCAGTTGAAACCGAGCAGAGTGGCGGCTGGGCAAGGAAGAGGTCCTTCCTCTCGTATATCTCCTCTCCCACAATTCCAGCTGCCTTGGGCCCCTAGCCGCCTTGCCAGCGCCTTCCAGCCTGGCCTTGGCAAGATCCCAGACATCTCTTTGTCTGATCTCTATCGATGGATGCCTCACCCTGATACTGCTGTAGTCCCAGCAGTGGCCATCACTTGTGGGCATATGTTCAGATGAAAAGAAGGTTATTGATGAAGCAGTTGGAAGATGGTTGGGCTAAGGACACTGCTGCAGTGATATCCTGGAGCTAATGCTCAGAGGCAACGCTTCCTCGCCAGTGGGGACAGAAACCAATTAAGAATGGCTTCACGGTGAACTAAGCAAGCAGGAATAGGCCCGTCCTCAACTTGCAAACCTTCCCAGAACTTTGAACAGGTATCGCCACACAACCCAGTTAAAAGCCTTCTCCGCGTCCATAGACACCACTACCTCCAACACTTTCACGTCTGCATTCAACAGTGATATGGGCCTGTTATGACCCACACTCGAGCGGGTCCTTCCCTTTCTTTGGAATTAGCATGATCATCGCCTGTGCCATTGACTCTGGCAGCTTCCCCTTCTCCAGTGCCTCGCTAAACTCCCCCAGTAAATGTGGTGCCACTCTGTCACAAAGTCCTTATAAAACTCTGCCGGATAACTGTCCCCGACTTCATCCCTCTTATGCTTTCCATCACCTCTCTCAATCCTAATGGCGCCTGCCTCCTCTCCTCATCCAGCTGTGGGAATTCCAGCCTGTCCAAAAACTGACCAGTATCCCCTTCCTCACCCCCCAGATCGACCCAATACAAAGTTTTCATAATACTCCCTGAAAGCCTAATTTATCCTAATAAACGTTATTAGCTGGTCCATCTGGAGTTTTCCAAAATGCGACAACCTTTGCATCTCCAGCATCTTTCCAATTGTTGCTGCGCCACAGGTCACTTCCAATTCCTTGGCCAGGTCTTTAACCTTCTTCTGCCGGGTTTGATAACCAGCAGACATGCCACTCACAGGGAGGGGACTTCTCCTCCACACCTTCAGCTACACTTTATCGTCAAACTTTTCCTGTTTTGGGTAATAAGAGCTCTAATCCACACCTTTAATCCGGTGCTTCCCTGTGTGCGACCACTCACTCCATGACCGCCACCAGAAGTCAGTCTTTTAATATGTTTCTTTCAACATGAAGCGTCCAATTATTACTGTAAATTTGCAAATCTCATGATCCCTGTGAGGAACCAGAATCACAGGTAGTTTGGGTCAGAGCTGAAGATACAGCTGAGATACAGCCGACAACTAAGCTGGAGGCATTGGCGTAGTGGTATTTTCACTGGACTAGTAATCTAGAGACCAAGAATCATGCTCTGCGAACATGGGTTCGAATCTGGGCAGTTGGTGAAATTTGAATTCAATAAAAAATCTGGAGTTAAAGTCGAAAGGTGAACATTGTCAAATGTTGTAAAAACACATCTGGTTCAGTAATGTCCTTTTAGGGAGGGAAATCTGTCACCTAGCCTCCATGGGACTCCAGATTCACAGCAATGTGGTTGAATCTTCAATGCCCTCAGGGATGGGTCAGCCAGTGATGCCCACTGTCATGATATGCGGACACACACATAATGATATACAGACAAGCAGCTAATGGACACAGAGAACAGGACATGACCAATAAGCAGGCAGGACACTCAGAGGTGGGATCTGACTATAAAAGACACGAGGCACTCACATTCCGCCTCTTTCCAATGATGAACATCTAGAGAGTCAGTCAAGGGTGTTGTTACAATCTCACACCTCCACCACGTGGCTAAGAGCAAATCTGATGTAACCACACTTAAGTTAGTAGAGAACCTTGCTAACAGTGATATTAGTTCAATAAACCAGATTGAACTAACTTCAAGGTCTGGAGTATCTTTTTGATCTAAGCTGCATCCAGTAGCAGCCAGTGTTAGACCAATGTACCGAATACGACATGATACCAGGAGACTACTAATTTAAGGTGGCTTACCTCAGTCCGTTCTGTGACGACCAGCGAATGTATCCCGGCACCATGGGGAAGATTCAGGCTCCTCACCAGCTCAGGACCTCCGGCAATCTCAGTGCCAACTGGCAGACATTCAAGCAAAAGTTTCTGCTGTACATCGAAGCCTCAGACCTCGAGGGTGCGTCTGATGCAAGAAAGATCGCGCTTCTCTTCTCAACAGCGGGTGATCAAGCCATCGAACTCTTCAACTCGTTTAACTTCACCGAAGGCCAGGACAAGACAAAGTTTCTTAACATCCTGGACAAGTTTGACAGTCAATTGTGAAGTGGACACCAATGAAATCTTCGAGCGCTACATATTCAAACAACGTCTTCAAGGTAAAGATGAATCTTTCAATGCCTTCTTAACTAGCCTCTGCCTGCTAGTGCTGTCCTGCAACTTTGGTGATATTGCTGACTCTATGATCAGAGACCAGATCGTGTTTGGAGTTCAATCTGATCCTCTGAGAGAGCAGCTCTTAAAAATCAAGCATATGACCCTGCCAGTCGCGATTGAAACATGTACAGTGCATGAGCACGCAAAAAATCGGTATTCCCAATACAAATCGGCTGAAAATGAGAAACTTGCCTCCCACGAGGCAGAGAGTGTGCAGGCCATCTCCCGGATGCAGCGCCTCAGCATTGAAGACAGCGGCCATCTCATGCGCTTTTCCCGGAGCCCCACGCATGCGCGATGCGAACGGGATAACGAAGCGGCCGACACCCACACTGCGCAGGTGCAGACGCCTGCCGACCGCACTGCGCATGTGCGACGATGTACACCGCGTCACGACGCCGACATCATGATGTGCCTGAACTGTGGCAACACCAACTTAAAGGGACACTGCCCTGCAAGAGGCAGGCGATGTTTAAACTGCGGGAAGCCTGGACACTATGCAGCCTTGTGCAGGTCTGCACCACCAGTCAGAGGCCAGTGCTCCCAATTCCGACAACGGCGCGTCCAGAATGTGCAACGACGATTACAGGATTCTGATCCTGGCAGTACAACGGATCCAGAGGACGACTGCCTGGAGCCCGCCTACCGAGTGGGCATCATTACCACACATGAACAGGCCACGCCTAACTCATCTCGCATTCAGTCAATCCTCGCTGTGGATTCGGAGGACGAATGGCGTGCGGTGATACAGGTCAACCGCTGCTCCATCCAGTTCAAGCTGGACACAGGTGCTTTTGCCAACCTCCTCTCACAGGCAGACTTCAAACGCATCAAAAGCCCCCCAAGGTCCTTCCAGCAGCCAGCCAGCTCCTGGA
This sequence comes from Scyliorhinus torazame, assembly GCF_047496885.1. Classification (NCBI taxonomy): domain Eukaryota; kingdom Metazoa; phylum Chordata; class Chondrichthyes; order Carcharhiniformes; family Scyliorhinidae; genus Scyliorhinus; species Scyliorhinus torazame. Next base: position 95,249,978 of record NC_092715.1, read on the forward strand.
CTATAACGGTAATGCCATCACGGCACTGGGGTCCGGCCATCTACTCGTCTCCAACCGGAGTACCCATGCACGGATAAGATTTGAAATTGTCAAGCCGGGCAGGGCATCCCTACTGGGCGCGCATGCCTGCAAAAAGCTGAACCTGGTGCAGCGGGTTTATTCAACGACATCCTCCAACATGGATCTTCAAGCTGGCATTGACGACATCCTCGCTCTGTATCCAGATGTGTTTGACGGAGTGGGCAATTTGCCATATTGGTACAAGATCCTACTGCGACCTGATGCCAAGCCAGTGGTCCACGCACCATGCTGGGTCCCGGCTCCGCTGAAGGAGTGCCTGAAGGAACAGCTCCAAGGGTCTGCAGCAGCAGAGGATCATTTCCAGGGTAACCAAACCGACTGACTGGGTCAGCTCGATGGTGGTGGTTAAAAACCCCTCTGGAGACCTGCCGTCTGCATTGATCCCAAGGATCTCAACCAGAATATAATGCGTGAACACTATCCCATTCCGAAGCGGGAGGAACTCACCAGTGAGATGGCACATGCACGTTTTTTCACGAAGTTAGATGCGTCAAATGGATTCTGGCAAATCCAGCTGGATGAGTCCAGCAGAAGGCTCTGCACCAGTTTGGCAGGTACTGCTATAACCGTATGCCGTTCGGCATCGGAGATATTTCATCGCATCATGGATCAGATGATGGAGGGCATCGAAGGGGTTTGTGTGTACGTGGACGACATCATCATATGGTCCACGACCCCTGCATGTTTCCCGCCTCCAGCAGGTCCACCGTGTCCACGCCAATGGCCTGAAGCTGAACAGGGCCAAATGTTGCTTTGGCATGTCGGCACTCAAGTTCCTAGGAGACCAGATCTCTCAGCAAGGTGCATGCCCCGACACAGACAAGGTCAAGACCATCGCAGCCATGAAGGTCCCGGAAGACAAGAAGGCGGTATTGCGCTTCCTGGGCATGGTCAATTTCCTGGGCACGTTCATCCCAAACATGGCCTCACACATCACGGCCCAACAAAACCTAGTGAAGAAGTCCACTGCCTTCGAGTGGAAGGCGGCCCACCAGACAGAGTGGTTGGAGCTGAAAGCCAAGCTCACCACTGCACCCATATTGGCATTTTTCGACCCAGACAGGGAAACGAAAATCTCGACTGATGCGCGCCAGGATGGCATCGGTCCTGCTGCAACGCGATGACACTTCATCCTGGGCACTGGTTGCCTACGCATCAAGGGCAATGACGCCCACCGAACAAATGTATGCACGAATTGAGAAGGAATGCCTGGGCCTTCTCACTGGCATTCTCAAGTTTCACGACCATGTCTACGGCCTGCCGACATTCACAGTCGAGACGGATCACAGGCACCTAGTCCACATTATCCACAAGGACCTTAATGACATGACGCCTCGGTTGCAGCGCATCCTCCTCAAACTCAGAAGGTACAATTTTGACCTGGTCTACACGCCTGGCAAGGAGTCCATCATTGCCAATACACTGTCCCGTTCCATCACCGTGCCTAGTGAACCACTGAATGTCATCCGGCAAATTAAGTCACAGGTTGAGTCACAGGTGCAGCTGTGTGCTAGCACCCTCCCGGCATCTAATGAGAATATGATTCGTATCCGTGAGGAGACAGGCAAAGACCCTCTCTTGCAGCGTGTTATGCAACACCTAGTCAATGGCTGGCAAAAAGGGCAGTGCCCTCAATTTTGCAATGTAAAGGATGACCTGACGGTGGATGATGGTATCCGCCTCAAACTGGACCGGATTGTAATTCTTTTTTAAAAAATATATATATTTATTCAAATTTTTCAACAAATTTTCAACAAACCCCCCCCCCCAACAAAAAGAAAGAAACAAGAATACAACAATCAGAAATTAGACATTGGATTTCACCCATATACAATAACCCCCCATATAACATTTAAAAACACAAATAGGGAAACCCCCCCCCCACCTTCACCCAAACGCCACCCCAAAAGAAAGAAAAAAAAACCTCCCTCCCCCCCACCCCCCCCCCCCACCCTTGGGCTGCTGCTGCTGACCTCCTCCTACCGCTCCGCAAGATAGCCTAGGAACGGTTGCCACCGCCTGAGGAACGCTTGCACAGACCCTCGCAAGTCAAACTTTATCCTCTCCAGCTTGATAAACCCTGCCATGTCATTGATCCAAGCTTCCACGCTAGGAGGCTTCGCATCTTTCCATAGTAGCAAAATCCTCCGCCGGGCTACCAGGGACACAAAGGCCAGAATACCGGCCTCTTTCGCCTCCTGCAATCCCGGCTCGTCCGATACCCCAAATAATGCCAATCCCCAGCTCGGCTTGACCCGGGCGTTCACCACCTTGGACATAGTCCTTGCAAAACCCCTCCAAAACCCATCCAGTGCCGGGCACGACCAGAACATATGGACGTGATTTGCCGGGCTCCCAAGCACCTCCCACATCTGTCCTCCACCCCGAAGAACTGACTCAACCTCGCCTCTGTCATATGCGCTCTGTGAGTAACTTTGAACAGTATTAGGCTGAGCCTGGCGCAAGAGGAGGAAGAATTAACCCGACTCAGGGCATCAGCCCACAGACCCTCATTTATCTCCTCCCCAAGCTCCTCCTCCCACTTGCCCTTTAACTCCTCCACCGAGGCCTCCTCCTCTTCCTTCAGCTCCTGGTAAATCGCCGAAACCTTGCCTTCTCCAGCCAACAATACACCCAAAATCACCCTGTCCTGAATCCCACGTGCCGGGAGCAGCGGGAATTCCCTCACCTGCCACCTCACAAACGCCCTCACTTGCATGTACCTGAAAGCGTTTCCCGGGGGTAGCCCAAAGGTCTCCTCCAGCGGCCATAGGCACGCAAACATCCCATCGATGAACCCGGGACGAACCAATGATTCTCCCGAATCGGGGACCAAACCGAGGCTCCCACCTCACCCCTATGTCGCCTCCACTGCCCCCAGACCTTCAGCGTTGCCGCCACCACCGGACTCGTGGTGTACCTTGTCGACGAGAGCAGCAGCGGTGCCGTCATCAGCGCCCTCAGGCTCGTGCCAACACAGGACGTCATCTCTAGCCTCTTCCACGCCACCGCCTCTCTCTCCATTACCCACTTACAGATCGTTGCCACATTAGCTGGCGAATAATAGCCACACAAATTCGGCAGAGCCACCCCCCGCCACCACCCCCCCCCCCCCCCCACCCCCCGACCCCCGTCCCTGCTACCCTCCAGAAACACTCTCTTCACCCACATGCGGGGTCTTAGTCTTATTCGCCCACACAAATCCCATGATGCTCCTGCTTACCCGTTTGAAAAAGGCCTTGGGGATCATAATGGGAAGGCACTGTAACACAAAGAGAAACCTCGGGAGGACCGTCATTTTGACCGACTGCACCCTACCCGCTAGTGAGAGTGGCAGAATATCCCATCTTTTAAAATCCTCCTCCATCTGTTCCACCAACCGCGTCAAATTGAGCTTGTGCAGGGCCCCCCAACTCCTAGCTACTTGGATCCCTGGGTGCCGAAAGCTCCTTTCCACCCTCTTCAGCGGTAGCTCGTCTATCCCCCTTCCCTGGTCCCCTGAATGCACCACAAAGAGGTCACTCTCCCCTACGTTAAGTTTATACCCCGAAATGTCCCCAAACTCCCTCAGGATCCGCATGACCTCCGCCATCCCCTCCACTGGATCTGCCACACACAGCAACAGGTCGTCGGCATACAACGACACCCGGTGTTCCCCCCCCCGCCGTGGTCCTCATGAATCACCCCCGGGACAGAGTCCTCAATTCTCGTAGTCAGCACCTTCGCCAGCAACTTAGCGTCAACATTGAGGAGCGAGATCGGTCTATACGACTCACATTGCAATGGATCCTTGTCCCGCTTCAAGATCAAAGAAATTAGCGCCCTGGACATTGTCGGGGGCAAGGTCCCCCCTCCCTCGCCTTATTAAAAGTCCTCACTAGCAACGGGCCCAGCAGGTCCCCATATTTCCTGTAGAATTCAACCGGGAACCCATCCAGCCCTGGGGCCTTCCCCGCCTGCATGCTCCCCAATCCTTTAACCAGCTCCTCCAGCCCAATCGGCACCCCCAAACCAGCCACCTCCTCCTCCTCCACCCTCGGGAACCTCAGCTGATCTAGGAATCGTTGCATCCCCTCCTCCCCCGCTGGGGGCTCAGACCTGTACAGATCCCCATAGAAGTCCCTAAATACCTCATTTATTCTCACCGCGCTCCGCACCGTATTCCCCCCTCTATCCTTAACTCCACCAATCTCCCTCGCTGCCTCCCTCTTATGAAGCTGCTGTGCCAGCATCCAACTCGCCTTCTCCCCATACTCATACATCACCCCCTGCGCTTTCCTCCACTGTGCCTCTGCTTTCCCCGTGGTCAACAGGTCGAATTCCGTCTGGAGGTTCCGTCGCTCCCTACGTAGCCCCTCCTCGGGGGCCTCTGCATACCTCCTGTCCACCCTTAAAATCTCCCCCACCAACCTCTCCCTCTCCCTCCCTTCTCTCTTCACCCTGTGGGCCCTAATGGAGATTAGCTCTCCCCTGACCACCGCCTTCAGCGCCTCCCAGACTACCCTCACCTGCACCTCCCCGTTGTCGTTGGCCTCCATATATCTTTCAATACACCCCCGCACCCGCCCGCACACCCCCTCATCCGCCAACAGTCCCACATCAAGGCGCCTAGTCCCTCCCCTCCCCCAACTCCAGCTCCACCCAATGCGGGACATGGTCCGAGATGGCTATGGCCGAATATTCCGTTCCTTCCACTTTCGGGATTAGCGCCCAACTCAAAATGAAAAAATCTATCCGGGAGTAGACTCTATGGACATGGGAAAAGAAGGAAAATTCCCTGGCCATCGGCCTGGCAAACCTCCATGGATCCACTCCCTCCATCTGGTCCATAAACCCCCTGAGCACCTTGGCCGCAGCCGGCCTCTTACCCGTCCTGGACCTAGAACGGTCCAGTGCTGGGTCCAGCACCGTGTTGAAGTCCCCCCCCCATTGTCAAGCTTCCTACTTCCAGATCCGGAATCCGACCCAGCATGCGTTTCATAAATCCCAGTTCGGGGCATATACGTTCACCAGTACCACTACAACCTACCGCTCACCATCACATATCGACCTCCATTATCCACTACAATAACCCCCCCCCCCCCCCGCCCACCCTGCCGACTAGCCATGTCCTTTTCTAGGCCAGCCATGTGCCCGCGCCTCCCGCACACTCCAGTCCCCCAGGCGGCGGACCCCCGCCCCGACTACCTCCTACTTCCAGCTCCCCTTTGGCCAATGCAGCAGCAACCCAATTCCGCCCCCCCGCTCGATCCTTATCTAGCCATTTTGCTCCCCCCATGACACTCCCGTAAGTCAGCTGAATGCTGCTGACCCCGGCCTCTCCCGCCATTCCATCGACCCCCCAGTGTGAGAATCCCCCCACCCCTTGGCAGCCAGTGTGCGCTCCTCTCCAGCACTGCCCTTCCCCCCCGGCCCCGCCCCCAGCCTTCCCTAACGCGGGATAAAGCCCGCGCTTTCCCTCTGAGCCGGCCCCGCCCCCTCTGGTGCAGCTCCTTTTTGCGGCCTTACCCCAAATCCCCATCCCCCGGCCTCCACCCCCCCTCTTCCTCTGTGGGGCCCTGCCCCTCCAACACCGACGCCCACACTCTCCCACAGCCCCCACATCAAATCCATTCACCCATCCCCACCCAGCACCAAGAACATTCCCCAAACGCAGTAAACACAGGAAACATCACCCCACGACAAACCCTCATTTTGAGTCCAACTTTTCAGTCTGTATAAAGTTCCATGCCTCATCAGGCGTTTCAAAATAGTGGTGCCGATCTTGGAACGTGATCCACAATCGCGCTGGCTGCAGCATCCCGAACTTCACCCCCTTCCGATGGAGCACCGCCTTAGCCCGGTTGAAACCAGCCCTCTTCTTAGCCACCTCCGCACTCCATTTCCTGGTAAATTCGGATCTCCGTGTTCTCCCACCTGCTGCTCCGCTCTTTTTTGGCCCATCTCAGGACACACTCTCCGGATTGTAATTCCACATAGTCTCCAGGGCTTGTTGCTCCGTCAAATCCATGAGGGCCACCTGGGTGTGGAAAAGTGCAGAGCCAGGCAGGCTGTCTACTGGCCCGGGATCAGCCAGGACATCGCGAACATGGTCCTTAACTGTGCGACCTGTCAACAATTCCAGCCAGCGCAGAGTAAGGAGACACTTCAGCAGCATGAAATCGAAACCTCTCCGTGGTCCAAGGTTGACATCGACCTCTTTCATGCAAATGGTCGGAATTACGTGTTAATCATTGATTACTTTTCCAATTACCCTGAAGTCGTGAAGCTCTCAGACCTCACATCTCGTACCGTCATCAAGGTCTGTAAGGAGACATTCTCCAGGCATGGTATCCCATTCACTGTCATGAGTGACAATGGCCCGTGCTTCAGCAGCCATGAATGGTCTCTGTTTGCCCAGTCGTATCAGTTCAAACACGTCACTTCCAGCCCACACTATCCGCAGTCAAACGGAAAAGTTGAGAAAGGGGTGCACATAGTGAAGCAGCTCATCTGCAAGGCCGCGAATTCTGCTTCTGACTTTCACCTTGCACTGCTTGTGTACAGGGCGACCCCTGGCACATCGCCAGCTCAACTCCTGATGAACAGGGACCTGCGAACAACACTTCAACCATACACGTGCCCAACCTGGATCACCGCTCGGTGTTGCAGAAGGTGCAGCAACTCCAAGACCGGCAAAAACAGGGCTATGATGCTCATGCCACCAATTTGCCCGTGTTATCCCCGACAGACACTGTTCGGGTCAAGATCCCTGATGGAGGCTGGTCAGCTCCAGCTGTCGTGTTCGATAGGCTGCCCCCCGTTCGTATGTTGCACGTCTGGCTGATGGTTCTGTTGTGCGATGAAACAGACGGGCACTGCGCAAAGTTGCCTGCCCGCAACCCCATTCTTCTCCGTTTCCTTCTGTTGTTTTGCCACCTCCTCGACTCACGGGGCCACTAGTCAGGCTTCAATCCTGCCCATCAAGGCGCTGTCGTCCCCACAACCACCTCTCCGGCGGTCGACCAGGATCAGACGTAAGCCACAGAGACTGGACTTATGAACATTTGTTCTGTTTGCTATGTCCTGTGTTCTCACATTAGACAGCTGTTTTCACATGTACATATGTTCACATCCACTGCATGTATATATGTTAATATTGGTCTATTCTTGTAAATACGTTCACATATGTCATCCAAACATGAAAAAAAAGGGGAGATGTCATGGTATGTGGACACACACATAATGATATAGAGACAAGCAGCTAATGGACACAGAGAACAGGACATGACCAATAAGCAGGCAGGACACTCAGAGGTGGGATCTGACTATAAAAGACACGAGGCACTCACATTCCGCCTCTTTCCAATGATGAACATCTAGAGAGTCAGTCAAGGGTATTGTTACAATCTCACACCTCCACCACGTGGCTAAGAGCTCGTCTGGTTCAGTCAGACAGAGTAACCACACTTAAGTTAACAGAGACTCGAACTCACAGAGAACTGTGCTAACTGTGCTATTAATTCAATAAGCCTGATTGAACTAACTTCAAGGTCTGGAGTATCTTTCTGACCTAAGCTGCATCCAGTGTTAGACCAGTGTACCTAACATGACACCCACATCACATGATCAAATTTTATAAAATCTGACTGATGCCATTTTTCTGATAGGAACAAATGCTTGGTGAACTTACCATGTAAATCAAAAACTGCAATCATCAAAGATGGAATGTGTTGGGGAGGTGGGACAGTCTCCCTTTGTCGTTGGCTGGCTGGCTGCAGGCAGGCAGTAAAAATGAATATTTTTGCCACAAGGGGCTGGTTTAGCACAGTGGGCTAAATATCTGGCATGTAATGCAGAACAAGGCAGCGCGCGGGTTCAATTCCTGTACCGGCCTCCCCGAACAGGCACCGGAATGTGGCAACTAGGGGCTTTTCACAGTATCTTCATTGAAGCCTACTTGTGACAATAAGCTATTATTATTATAATTCCTGTTTTTGTTCCAGTATCTGCCGGTCCTTTTGCCAAAGTCATTCTTTTGAAGGATGGACAAGCTGGTCTCGTTGTTTGTGTGGGCAGGGAAGGTAGAGAAGAAAAGGAAGGCATGGGCGGCAATCGAGGAGCTTGGCCCTTCCGAACGTGTTTCACTATTACTGGGCAGCGAATGCGGAGAAGTTGCGGGGCTGAAGTAAGGAGACGGAGGCTCTGTTGGTGCGGATGGAGGCCGGATCTTGTAAAGGATGGGGTTTGCGGGCACTGACAACGGCACTGCTTCCATTCATTCCAGGGAAGTATTTGGGTAATCCTGTAGTGGTAGCCATGCTGAAGATTTGGGGGCAATTTTGACAGCACTTCAAGTTGAGGGCAGGGTTGAGGGTGATGCCAATAAGAGGGAACCATGTTTCGAGCTAGAGAGGATGGATGCGAGTTTTCAGGGATGGGAGGAGAAAGGGGTAAAAGAGATGAAGGATCAGTTTCTGGAGGGGAGATTCGCAAGTTTGAAGGATCTGGGGATGAAGTATGGGCTCCAACATGAGGACGGCTTCAGGAATATGCAGGTGCGGAATTTCGTAAGAAAGGGTTTCCCAAGCTTTCCGGTGACACCTTCCTCCTCGTTGTTGGAGGAGGTGCTGTCGATGCGGTGCTGGAGAGTGGGATCATTTCAGCGATCTAAATCAGGATTATGGAGGAGGACTAGGAGTTCATAGAAGGTATTAAGGCCATGCGGAAGGAAGAGTTGGGGATGGGGTCGTTTTTCAGCACCATGTCTGAGCTTCTGCATGTGGAATTGGAGTCTGCTCCCCTGGAGGCCATATTCTGGGTATCAGACCTGCCGGAGATGCAGACGGGTGCAGGGGTAGATGTTTTAAGTTTTGCTTCGTTCATTGCTCGCAGATGGGTTCTAATGGGGTGGAAGTCAGTTTCCTGTCCCTGTGCCTTGGCATGGCTGGGGGATCTAATGGAGTTCCTGTATTTGGAGAAGGTGAAATTTGCTTTGAGAGGGACGGATGAGGAGTTCGACCAGAGCTAGGGCTTGTTTGTTTTACATTTTGGCGACTGGTTGCTGTCAAGGGGGGGGGGGGGGGGGGGGGGGGGTGGAGGTGGGTGGGGGTTGGGGGGGTGGAGGTGGGTGGGGGTTGGGGGGGTGGAGGTGGGTGGGGGGTGGGGGGGGGGTGGAGGTGGGGGGGGGGGTTGGGGGGGGGGTGGGGGGGAGGTGGGGGTGTTGTGTATTGTTGTAAAATTGTTAAAATGTTGAAAATTTGATTTAAAATATTTAAAGAAAAATGGAATGTGTGAATCATACAGCTTTTCAATTTGTTTAATTCTCGGTCTATTAATGTTATGAAACGAGAATATAAATTTCAATTTCTGGAGATATAAAGAAAAACTGCAAATGCAAGCAGCTGAGATGCTGAAAATTGTGCCAAGTCAAATGACATCGATAGAGAATTGTGGTTAACCGTTCTGGTCGGATCCCTCGGAACTTCGCAAGAAATTACTTGTCATGCAATTTGTCATGAAAGTAGTGCTCATTTCCATAGACTTTCATTATGGAAAAAGCAATTTTCCGAAATCTCTCCCCAATCCTCGTTCATAGCCCATGGTTATTTCTGCACTACAAAAACTGCATGGCCAGTACATCACCTGGACCTGTCCTTCCCATGGGGGAATAACTGCGCTAACTGTGTTATTTAACTATTCTAAAGTTGTGGTTTCAGCACTTTAATTACAAAAAGCTGTGGGTGAATATATTGGAGCCAGAGCTGAGGGGCTCAGTGATTGTGCGATTAGAAACTGCTGAGTGATGTAGACAATATCAAAATGAATTGGTATTTGTTACATTTGTTCAGCTGCCTGTAGACAATGTTATAAGTGTGGGAAAGAAAAGTACGACTGAAAGAGAGAGATGAGTATTATCTCTAAGAGAAATCTATCTTCTCTTGCTTGGGACTTTCTTTTTTTTTAGAGGCTTAATATCACTCTTAGATAGCAATCAGTGCATTTTTTACAGTGTGACAAATAAAAGTATTTGAATCTTATGACAGTTGTGGTGTTGTGCCAGTGAATGATTATTCTACAATAGCACCTTAGTCACACCTTCTGTCTCACTGGCACTCCAGATTTGTTCATGGGTTTGGAACATCAGTATACTCGTGCAGGTTATTTAGCATGAAGCTTCAATTTGAAAATGCAGCTCAAATATTTGTTCTGTGTAAAGCTGCATAAGGCCACGGGCACTATCTACCTGCAGCGCTGCGCCCGACGGGAGAACGGCGTGGCCGGTAGATGCCGGGAGAGGTCTCCTGCGGGCTTCCCAACAGCCAGTATGCCTCTCAGTAACCCAGGTCTCATGAGGCATTGCGATCAGGATCTTGTCAACAATGCGCAGGACCAAGTCTCACATGCCTAAGTAGGTTTAAAATCCACTTTGGTGTGCTGACCCGAGATCTTTCGGGCACCCGGCATCTACCGGCCTCTCCAAGGAATCCCCAGCCGGGCACCATTCACTACTGGTCCACACAAACGTGGATCAGGCAGAATGGCGCCCAGTGATCTCTCGGGTCATCGGAGGCACCTGGGTGGTCAGGGACAGGGCAGGGTGGGCCCTTAGCACTCAGCTTGAGTGCAGGCACCTTGCCAGGATGCCCTGGTTCAAGGATGACACTGCACATGTCAGGGTCTTAGGCGGGCCATGCCCATGAAAAGAGGGAGAAGGGTGGGTATGAAGGGTGGGGTATGAAGGATGGTGGTGGGGGTTGCAGGGCAGATATGAAGGGGCCTCTGGAAGGTTGGGTGGGGTGAAGGGTGGGGATCCTGGCAGTGAGGAGACCCAAAAGGGGGCATGGAAAGACCTGAAAATGCGGGCCTTCAGCGACTCCATAGCGGGGTGTCATCACTTGGGGAGAGGCTGTGGGGTAATGCCCACGTGTGTGGGGGGGTGACATTGCCCATGGATAGAGGTGTGGGCGACCCACAAGCCCACTTTGAGATTAGGGCACCCTTTCAAAACGGTGGCCCGATCTCTGAGGAGCCAGTCTGACCAGTGGGTTCAGCTACCCAGTGATGAAAATAATTCTAAGGGAGCAATCTGCCCGAATGGGGACAGAGTCCATAGCGTGTGAGATTAGCCTGGTGTTTCCTAGTGCTCGGAGCGCAGAGAAACACCCCACTATCTAATGCCTATCCAGGTAGATCAGGAGTCTCAGCGGGGAACTTCCTGATGAGGCCACACTTAGCCCCGTTTTCTGCACTGAGGAGCTCTGCGTGCCAGGCTGCCAGGGTGCCCAGGTGGCGCCAGAAGTGCCAGAATAATACCCTGCCAGAGGGCATGCTCCTGGGGGACATCAATCCCCTGGGAGACCCCCACAAGTACCATGCCATCTGGTCCCCGTTTGTGGCGACCAGTAATGAACAGCACTCGTCTGAGGTCTCCAAAGCGAGGGGGTTAGATCCCACACTTTGGTTAGGTCTTGTGAACGCATATTAAATAGAATGAGATTAGCTGTCTCACTCTAATATGCAGATTTGCCAGAAAGTGATCCTGCCCACAATGGGCAGGATTCACATTGCAACATCTCATGAGATTGTGGTAGATCTTGCGAGGCACGGCGAACTGGATAGATCCTGGAAATAGGATCTCTCGCCATCTATCCATCATAATGCGCCATGCAGCGTTTCGGGCGCAATGTAACTGGTAGATCCTGCCTTAAGTGTGGGCTTAATCAGGGAAATATTCCCAGGGCCCAAAAAAGTGACTAAGTGTGGTTAGATAGTCGTGAGGAACCGCCACAAATGACACTTAAACCTTTCCGTTACATCGCGCCCTATATCTGTTGTGTATTGCACAAGCTCATCTGCAGGCAGCCATTAATGAACTAACTTTATTTACACCTCTGCAGCAGAGAGGGCAGCAGAGAGACAGCTATAATACACTGTTCTACCCCTCCCCATCTCCTAAAAGAGTCCATAGCGTGTGAGACCATCTCCCCATCTCCTACAAGAGTCCATAGCGTGTGAGACCATCTCCCCATCTCCTACAAGTTAAAAAAAACAACTCGGCCGTTAAAATGTAAAATGGTACATACACATAGTGGTGCCGATTTAGCTTACTTGGTTAGATGGCTAGTGTGCAGTTCAGAATAATATCCATGATGTGGAGATGCCGGCGTTGGACTGGGGTGAGCACAGTACGAAGTCTTACAACACCAGGTTAAAGTCCAACAGGTTTGTTTCGATGTCACTAGCTTTCGGAGCACTGCTCCTTCCTCAGGTGAAAACCTGAGGAAGGAGCAGCGCTCTGAAAGCTAGTGACATCGAAACAAACCTGTCAGAATAATATCAACAGCGTGAGTATGATTCTCATTCTGGCTGAGGTAAATTTATCTCCCCACCCTACCCCTGAGAGTGAATGCAATGACAAACCACCATGACTCACTTTATGCTATCAGTAGGTCCAGTAATACCAGAAAACTTTCACTTATCATGTTCTCCCTTGTCAGATTTCCAATTTCAAGCAAATGATCGACATGCCATATGTGGAGTTTCTCTCTCTCGAATCTTCACTCGATACATGAATGCACCTATTGGCCAAAATCTTCCATCCTCATTTGCAGCTGGGATTTTCTGGTGCCACTAAAAATGAATCTAGTTTTGGCTGGAACACCAAATTTTCTGTTCTAGCCAAGCACAGACAAGGCCAGAGAATCCCACCAATTATTTTAATAATGATTCTAATCACGTACTTCTACCAACTCATTGGTTTTTCGCCGTGACCTTCTGAGCAACGCTGAACTCTCTTAAGTTTCATGCCTTGTGTATCAAGACTCATTTTCATTTTGCCCTGCTTTTCTTGTACTGTGCTATTGATGGCAGGCTTAAGCAGACTAAACCTTGCCCAAGGAGTATGTTTAAGCAAGCTCATATGGTGAGCAACCTCTTGTGGACTGTCAGATTATTCTATGAGAAAACAGAAAATTGGCCATCCTGCGTCAAAGAAACTAATGGAAATTACTGCCTAGCAAATAATTCTGCAAATTCCTCTTCATTATCGACGCACTTTTTTTCTGCAGCACCATTTGTGCTGGGTGATGTGGTGGTATTAGAGTGTGTTTGACTCCATTCCTACTCAGAAATATTTCAAATCCTTCTGATCTAATCTGTGGACAATTATCTAACACTAACACTTATGGCAATCATAAATTTCAAATCAACTTCTCAATCCTCAATTGTTTTGGCACTTGTGGTACTAGACAAAGGCTGAACATTTATCTATTTGCTATAGCTATCAATGAAAACAAGGTATTGTTTCCCTTCCACTTCAAAGAAATTGACCTGTCCTTATTCCCACAGGTCTTTAATATAAATTTAGAGTACCCAATTATTTTTTTTCCAATTAAGGGGTAATTTAGCGTGGCCAATCTGCCTACCCTGCATATCTTTGGGTTGTGGGGCGTGAAACCCACAGACACGGGGAGAATGTGCAAACTCCACACGGACAGTGACCCAGGGCTGGGATTCGAACCCGGGTCCTCAGCGCCATAGGCAGCAATGATAACCATTGTGCCACGTGCCGCCCCTATTCCCACAGTTTTGGCCACGGAATGAAAGAAACTTTGGTGGATTATTTCTCATTCTGAGACAACTTCACAACTTTTCACCAACTCCTCAATACCTCTATCTTCCTTTTGGATACTAAAAATAGCTTCTTGATACTGCTTTCATACAATATATCCCTGTGTGATTCTGATGAGGTTCCTCCAACAATCTCTCTTTAATCTGTGGCAGAATAATGGCTCTTAAACTCCACGGGATCAACACTCAGTTCATTTCTACACGTGAAATACTCCTGCAATTTCTCATCATCACAATCTTTCGGCTATCCATTCATGACATAATTGAGCACTTTACTGAGCACTACATCCTTGTGAGTTTCTTCCCTAATTTCTCTGGCAGACACTGGGATGTCATTTGTAAATCAGAGCGAGCTCAGTGGTTAGAAATGAATCAGTCTTCATGGGAAATGGCAAAAGCACATCTGCATTTGCATGATCTGTTGGCTTGTGAAATTTAATCTCCTACTCATGTTGCCAGTAGGGATGATGCTCCATTCTTAGAACCAAATTTGTTTGGGTTTGATACTCGGGTAACAAGATAAAAGGGCAGCATGGTGGCGCAGTGGTTAGCACTGCTGCCTCACAGGGCCAAGGACCCAGCCCAGAGTCATTGTCCCTGTGGAGTTTGCGCTTTCTCCCTGTGTCTGCATGAGTCTCCCCACCATAACCCAAAAAGATGTGCAGGGTAGGTGAATTGGCCATGATAAATTGCCCCTTAATTGTAAAAAAAGAATTGGGTATCCTAAATTTATTTTAAAAAGGTAGCAAGATAACATTCCTGCCAGACAAATATTTGTAGAACGTAGTAACACCATAAGAACACTATTCACAATGCCCTATGCTGCTCTTGTTTGGCCTTGTTCCACACTGTAACCAATCACTATTTGTTGATGTACCTCTGTTGTTATGGACCAGGGTTTAGAGAACCCCAAAGTGTATCATGGAGTTCATCTGACACACAACTTTTAATAGATTGTGGTTATGGGGAGCACACGGGCCCACTCTGCAGGTGTGATGCAACAGAGATCTACAGTACTTTTAAATATGTTTATTTATGAAACCAGTTCACTGTATAAACCCACAGTAAACATCTCAACAACTATCAACACCAATAAATTCCCCAAAGAATACTGTACTCTGTAAGTAACTCTTAATCTTTCCTTGCAACATCCATAAGAACCCTTTTTACAGAAAGACATCAGGGGCGGGAATATCTGATCCTGAGGCTAAGTATTGACGCCGTGGTAAACGCCGTCACATTTCTCGACGGCGTCCACATGGCCTCAGGAGCAGCAATTCTGACCCCTACAGGGGGACAGCACGGCACTGGAGTGACCCACACTGCTCCAGCTGCTGATCCCCAGCATCAGATGGGCAGCGCGGGTCTGCGCATGCACAGTGGGACCGGCGCCAATGCACGTATGCACAGTGACTCCCTTCTCCACGTTGGCCCCGACACAACATGGCGTAGGGCTACAGGGGCCAGAGCAGAACAAAAGAGGCCCCCAGCCTGAGAGGCTGGCCCGACGATTGATAGGCCCTGATTGCAGGCCAGGCCACAGCGGAGGCCTCCCCCGGGGTCGGACCGCCCTCAACGCGTCCCCCCCCCCCCCAACCAGGCCGGCCCCGGAAGCATGCACGCTGAGGTCCCGCCGGGTAAGAGCAGGTGTGAACGGCGCCGGCGGGACTCGACTTTTTTTGCGCAGCCGCTCGGCCCATCCCGGGCGGAGAATCACTGGGGGGGGGGGGGGGGCGCATGGAGCGGCCCCCAACCGGTGCTGTGCCACTAGCGCCGGCTCTCCGGAGAATTGTCGGATCAGCGTCGGGGCGGTGTGGCGTGATTCGCCCCCGTCTCCGGCCCGGCCTGGGCTGAGAGAATCCCGCCCCAGGTTTAACTTCTCTACTGAGAGCAGTTACCACTTTGAAATCACCAAATGTACATTCTTTAGCTTGCAGAGATTCATACACATCTTGCTGTGACTGCAGCTTCTCCAAATCTAAAACAAAACTAAACACACCCTGTAGCAGACAGTCCAAAGCGAAAGTAAAAGCATACAGACAGCTCAGCTCCACCCACACTCTGACATCACTGATAAACACCCATTTCTTAAAGGTACATCCACTACAGCTATTTTATAAACCCCCATTTCTTAAAGGTACTCTCACATGACACTGTCAATGTATTCTGTTGATTATTCTTTTGTCTACTATGCATATATACATACTGTGTACGTTCCCTTGGCTGCAGAAAAATACTTTTCACTGTACTTCGGTACATGTGACAATAAATATCAATCAATTAATCAATCTGATTGTGAATGCCTCTGGCTCAATATGTGGGCAATTGTGCTCAAACTTTGTTAAAGTAAGTGAAGCATATGCTTTGGGCTACTCCACACTGCCTTCCATTACATGAGATAAAACCTAACCCCTGTGGTGGGTTATCGCATGCTAAAACAAATTGTTTCTTGGGATCATCGTGGGGTTAAAATAGTATCACTAGTATTATAATCTCAGACCAGACTCCAACAGTGGTTAGGATACTGGACCAAAACCCCAATATTTTATTTTAATTTTGCAAGACTTTGACAAAAGAATACTTCACTCCAGGTGTGATTGCACGAAGAAATAAGGATATGGGGCGAAATTCTCCCCCAACGGCGCGATGTCCGCCGACTTGGTGCCCAAAACGGCGCCAATCAGACGGGCATCGCGCCGCCCCAAAGGTTCGGAATGCTCCGCATCTTTGGGGGCCGAGCCCCGACATTGAGGGGCTAGGCCGGCGCCGGAGGGATTTCCGCCCCGCCAACTGGCGGAAACGGCGTTTGTTGCCCCGCCAGCTGGCGGAAACGGCGTTTGTTGCCCCGCCAGCTGGCGCGGAAATGACATTTGGGGCGGCGCATGCGCTGGAGCGTCAGCGGCAGTGGGGGGAGTCTCTTCCGCCTCCGCCATGGTGGAGACCGTTGCGGAGGCGGAAGGGAAAGAGTGCCCCCACGGCACAGGCCCGCCCGCGGATCGGTGGGCCCCGATCGCGGGCCAGGTCACCGTGTGGGCACCCCCCGGGGTCAGATCACCCCGCGCCCCCCCCAGGACCCCGGAGCCCGCCCACGCCGCCTTGTCCCGCCGGTAAATAGCTACTTTAATTTACGCCGGCGGGACAGGCAATTTCTCTTCGGCCCATCCGGGCCTGAGAATCGAGCTGGGGGGCCCGTCAACCGGCGCGGCCCGATTCCCGCCCCCCCCCAATCTCCGGTACCGGAGACTTCGGCAACCGGCGGGGGCGGGATTCACGGCGGCCAACGGCCATTCTCCGACCCGCTGGGGGGTCGGAGAATGACGCCCATGGTAGTTTAAATCAAAACTTTATGACCAACATGTTATTAAAATCTTTAACACCACACCCGAACATAACTTACAATTACCTTTTAAAGAATACTACTCAATACAGTGGACAGAATACCCTTAATTGCTATCTTTATTCCCACTTAAACACAAGAAAATAGACCATCTCAGCCCTCAATCCACCTAAAATACCAATGGCACAGAACAATACTTACTTTATAGAGTTATTCTTGGATTTGGATTTATTGTCACGTGTACCGAGGTACAGTAAAAGTTTGTTCTGTGTGCAGTCCAGACAGATCATTCCATACATGAAAAACATAGGACCTACAATAAATACACAAAGTAAATACATAGCCATAGACATCGGGTGAAGCATACGGAGTGTAGTGCTACTCAGTACAGAAGATGCGTGGAGAGATTAATTCAGTCCATAAGAGGATAAGTCAGGAATCTGGTAACAGTGGGGAAGAAGCTGTTTTTGAATCTGTTTGTGCATGTTCTCAGACTTCTGTATCTCCTGCCCGATGAAAGAGGTTGGAAGAGAGAATAACCGGAGTGAGAAAGGTCTTTGATTATGCTGCCCACTTTCCCAAGGGAATAGGAGGTGGAGACAGAGTCAGTGGATGGGAGGCAGGTTCGTGTGATGGACTAGGTTGTGTTGAAGACTCTCTGTAGTTTCTTACGATCTTGGGCCAAGCAGTTGCCATACCAGGCTGTGATGCAGCCGGATAGGAAGCTTTATATGGTGCACCTGTAAAAATTGGTAAGAGTAAATGTGGACATGCCGAATTTCCTTTGTTTCCTGAGGAAGTATAGGCTCTGTTGTGCTTTCTTGGTCGTAGCATCGACTTGGGTGGACCAGGACAGATTGTTGGTGACGAGATCACCTAGGAATTTGAAACTGTTAACCATCTCCACCTCGGCAGACAGTGCATATAATACTTTGCTTCCTGAAGTCAACGACCAGCTCCTTAGTTTTGCTGATGTTGAGGGAGAGATTCATAGAAATTACAGTGCAGAAGGAGGCCATTTGACCCATCGAGTGTGCACCAGTCCTTGGAAAGAGCACCCCACTTAAACCCAGACCTCCACCCTATCCCCACAACCCAGTAATCTCACCGAACCATTTTGGACACTAAGGGCAATTAGCATGGCCAATCCACCTAACCTGCACATCTTTAGACTGTGGGAGGAAACCGGAGCACCTGGAGGAAACCCACGCAAACACAGGGAGAAAATGCAGACTCCGCACAGACAGTGACCCAAGCTGGGAATCGAAGATGGGACCCTGGAGCTGTGAAGCAGTGCTAACCACTGTGCTACCGTGCCATCGATTGTTGTCGTTTCACCATGCCACTAGGTTCTCTATCTCCCTCCTGTACTCTGACCCATCGTTGTTTGAATAAATTAAAAAGCAATGAACTTCCACTGTTTCTGCCTGGACTGCTCTTCAGCTTCCAGACAGAGTTGATGGTAGGGGGAGGGGTCTCTGATATGGGGGTCTCTGATATGGGGGTCTCTGATATGGGGGGTCTCTGATATGGGGGGTCTCTGATATGGGGGGGTCTCTGATATAGGGGGTCTCTGATATAGGGGGTCTTCTGATATGGGGGGTCTTCTGATATGGGGGGTTTGATGTTGGGGTCTGTGGGGGTCACTGATATGGGTGTCTCTGATTTGGGGGTCTGATGGGGTTTGTGACTGGGACGTCTGACTGGGGTCCCTGAGAGAGGGGTCTGATATGGGTCAGATGGGGGTTCTAATTCAACCTCACTCTGTTTTATTGCTAATTGAATGTAATCTAAGAAATAACACAGCCCTTCCATCCCACTTAGCACCTGATCTATGATGCTCTGAAACACTGTAGGAGCAGCACCTGATCTATGATGCTCTGAAACACTGTAGGAGCAGTACCTGATCTATGATGCTCTGAAACACTGTAGGAGCAGTAGACACCCCAAATGATAACCTTTTGTGCCGGTACAACCCTTTGTGTGTGTATGAATGGTAAACAATTCCTTGCTCTTGTCAGTTCAAATATCCTAATTGCAAATATGCATTTGACAAATTTATTTTCCTGTATACTGTTGCTCGTTGTGTCTTTACTTAAATTGCTCTGTTTTATAACCTTTGCTCTAGAGTCGCCAGGTATCTTTATGATACCACCACGAGGTTCAAGTTCAAGTGCTGATCAATAACTCAATACACCAGTTAGTAAGTTTCAAATCAAAACACATTTATTATACAGTCAATCACTACTCATGTATAAAACTCTACTTACTAGACTATCTCTAACACTAAAAGGCCTATACTTAGCTTTGGAACTGGCCCACCAGGTCAGGGGAACAAATGGCCTTTTGTTCGATTCTGAGTCTGGAGGCTTCAAAGCTGGTATAGACTGGTAGCTAGGAGCGCCTATCTCGTAGCGTGCGTTGACTGGAGACTTACTTGGTTGGTGCAGCTGCTAGGCAGGTCACTGTCAAGAGTTGTTTCGAGCTGCTGAGAGGCCCTGCTAAGAAGGACAAATTGAACTTGGGGACTCTATTTTATAGTCCCCAGGGGCTTCGCGCCATTTTGGGCGAACCCCGTACCTGGTTCCAAGTGATTGGACTAAGTTCTGATCACTTGGATCGATTTCTCCAATACTGGAACTGTTCCCTGATCGCTGGGCGATTCCTAAGTGTCCGTTGGCCTTCCTTTGTCTTGGCTCCTGCTGGCGCCGAGGAGTCTGGCTTGGCCTTGTTTATCTTACCTGTTTCCAATTGTTCCCGGGGATCGCTCATCAACATGTAGATGGTTGTTCGTTTCAGGGCTGTCTGGGTTCCTGCAAGTTCTGATATACAGGAAACTTTGCACCTGCTTGTTTTTCCTGAGTTTGACTGAATTTCCCTGCATTCTTAGCGGATCTCCATTTTAAAGTCGGGAAGTGGCCAACCCAGGTGGCTACACACCCTCCTTGTGATCCCTAACGCGAAGCGTGAAGGATCACATAACTGCGTCGTCTTCACTCCCTGACCCAGTGAGCACTCTTCCATGGCCTCTACACTGACCATAACTATTGAAGAAAATTTTAACTGACAATTCTAAGTGGCGCTATGTCACAACAGGGACATGCAGTACAACATATTAAAAAAACGGTACCTGTTCCCATCTTCCATAAACTACACTCACTTAAACATCCAATCATACTAACTTCCTAACAATGCAAAAATAATAGCAGCATTCACATTTTCCTCTGGCTTGGCGGTCAAGCACAGAGTTGTACAATCTTTCAGTTGCAAATGAGACATATTTCTTTATTCACAAATGACGCAAAACGAATGTCCTTTATTGTAGATCAAGGAGTTCGGGGGCCTGGTGATAACCGAAAATAGGGGATCTTATCCTGTATACCGGGGTGCGAGAGGGGTAGGATCTCCTTCGCCATTTTCTGAACGATGCTGCAGAATATCGCCAATGCTAAAAGGGATTCAATTACATATGAAAGGGAGTACTACGTTATAAACCTATCACACCATGATGGTGTGTTGTTACTTGTCACTGGGCTCTGGGCGCTATGGGGAAGTGAATCATTGACGGCCGGTGGGAGGTTGGGGTCAGGGGGTTCGCGTTCGCGTGTAACCGAATACAAATTATAATGATAACGAAAAACACGTATGATGTCTTCATTGGTCTCTTCTTTCTTCTCTTCTCTTCCTTTTTGTCTCTTCTCTCTTCCTGGAGCTTCTGGAATTCTGTGGATCAAGCATAGATTCTGTTACTATCTTGTTTAATATCTTGTAGGTTAGCATGTCTGTCTTTTAGTGCCAATTTCCCTTTATAATTGGTCACTATGTGTGACCCCCTCATTTTTTTTTTAAACCGAATATTTGGACTAGACATCTAAGAAAATACTGCCGTACTGCGAGCCGTCTTGCAGCCTCTGTGATTTACCATCCCAGTGTTTGAGGATATAAATAGCATAGGGAAGCAATCCAAGGGTTGCCAAAACCAAACAAAAGGATTTTGAACGTAACGAGCCAAAAAGGGGTGAGTATGGGTCGCGGCGGGTAAGATTTGGATGGAATCCCCGGGTAGGACGGTGATCAATGCCGTATGTGCTCTACCCCAGCGTAGCTGACCAGAGGGGGGTCCTCAAGCAGGGCGGGGACCAATGCCGTTTCTCCACTAGCAAGAACGGGTAAGAATGTGGTCGTCGTGGGGGGCTGCTGCGGGAGTGACTTTGTTGAGTTCCCGGTAATCGATGGTCAGTCGCCATGATCCATCGGGGGGCTTTCTCACTGGCCAAATCGGGGCATTATTAGTAGAGGCTATTGATCTAAGTACGCCTTGTTCTAATAAACTATCAATAGCTTTTGAGATTTCTCTCTCTGCCTCTTGGGGAAATCCATATTGCTTCTGGGGTCTAGGGTCAGGTCCTGTTATTTGAACCGAACCAGCCATCCTGCCGCAGTCATGTTTATGACTTGCAAATGCGGTCCTGTTTTTCCTGGAGAACTGCCCTAACCTGATTGTCTGGGCTAATCGTGGTTGGGTGAAACCAAAAATCGCCGACTGCGCTAATCTTATTAGCATACTCGCCTACTGTGAGCGTTGCAGGGGCTCTTGCTGACTTTGTCATTTTCCAGACACATTGATTTACTGGGTCAAATGACAGGTTGTGGGAGTTCATGAAATCGATGCCCAAAATGTGTTCTGCTGTGTGGGGCAGATCGACCAAAACTAGGGGGTGTTTTGTTGTAATGTTGCCAATTTGAATGGGTACAGGGGCTGTGATGTGTCCCTGTTGTGAGTAGCCTGTGAAGCTGCTGAGGGTGATTGTGGCTGTAGTGGGCCACGTGCCTTTTTGGAACATGGTGGAGGAATTAATTGTGGTGCGGGACCCTCCTGTGTCCCAGAGAAATTCGATGGGCTGTCCCCGTATTTTCGCTGCAACGACTGGTCAGCCGGAACTATCCCAAAGGGTGTTGCAGACCCAGGTGGGGGAGCCCGAACACCGTCAGTCAGTTCCGTTCATGTCTGTCTGGTCTGAACGGGTGCTTGCACTATGTATGGCTTTGTCCTGTTTCTATTCAGAGTGCCTGCCTGCTGGGCTCTCTGTGGCTTTCGTGGGGCATTGCACTCTCGTGCAAAGTGACCTAATTGTCCACAGTTGTAACACTCCTGTGGTTTCTGTGGGGGGCTGTTCATGCCTTCGTTCACCCATGCGGGGTTCTGGTGTGCTTTAACTGCTTGAATATCTGCCTCTGACTGCTGTTCTTCGGGTTTTCTAATCGCGGGTTTGTTGTGGACAGATTGCTCCCAGGCACGGGACAACCTTTTTAAAACCCACCTCTCGTTGTGCATTTCCTCCAAGGGGTCATAATTAGTACAAGCTTTTTGTCCTGCCTCTGTGGCATGGGAGATAAGGGTGTGGGTCCATTTGGCCATGTTGTCTGGGGACAAATGGGCGCGGTCTAAGTTTCTGAAAACGGCTGTAAAATGGATCCACAGGCGTCCAGCAAACGCTGTGGGGTGTTCTGTTTTCTTCTGCCTGCACTTATTCAGGCCATCTACTGGGTCACCTCTGTTATAACCGATCGCGTCTCGGATCGCCATGTGCATCTCTGCAAGGGTGCCTCCTCCTACATTCTGTGGGTCGGGAAGGGCTACTACAACAGAAGGGTCTAAGCTTAAAACTGTGAGCTTCACTTGCTCACGCTCATGCAGGCTGTACATGGTCGCCTGCTGCTTCACTCTAGCGAAGAAGTGGTGGGGGTCTGAGGTGGGGAGGAACGGTGTGATCTTTTCGCACGTGTCCTGTAATTGGGTCACAGTTAAGGGGGTGGTGCAAAGGAATTCCGCGTCTCCGTCCGATGTGACTGTGCGGTGGGTAGTTATTGGATTCATGGGTGCCTGATCTATCTGCTCTGTGGGGGGTTGGGGTGCTTTTCTCCTTTGGGCCTTTCCTTGCGCACATGTTCCCTGTACATATTTTGTTTAGTTCTTGCCAATCAGGGCTGTCTTCTTCATCTAATTGGGATCCAAAGGTGCTTTGAAACCCATTTTGCACTGAAAGCAAAGGCTGCAGTTCCGCAATCTGCTTCCGGCATTTTGCATGATATACTGAGCTTTGTCTGTGCTCCGTGGTGGCAGCATGGAGTGCTCTTAACACTGCTTTTAGATCGCTGCACTGCCTTTGCAATGCCTATACTTGTTTCTCTGCCTCTTCTCTTACCAGGACTGCATGTTGCGTGTCCTGATAGGCCTTATCGTATTGGGTTTGGAAGCTGCTCAGATGCGCTAGACAAGACTGGTGTGCCCTCTTGGCATCATCCACCTCTCCGTCCTTTGCTGCCAACTTCCTTCTCAATTCTACATTCTCTCTCTCAATCTCACTAACATCGACCTTGCTCATTCGATGTCTCTCTTCTATCTCTTTGCGGAGCGTCCGAATGACCTCCTCTGTGCCTCGCAATTGTGCCAGACAGGACACGATTGCCATCAGCTTGCAAGCTTTCCCTAAGCTCTTCTTATGGATTTTGCTCAGGTTCTCCCACCAAGTATGTCCTATACTCCCGGGACCTGTTTCCTCATTTGAACAAAGGTCACTGCAAAGGGGCCATCCCTTCCCTTTGAGGTACCTTCTAATCTCAACTTCCCAAACGGGACACTGACCTACTCTGCTGCTGGTCGCTGTGACCACGAATTCTTGAGGGTTCATGAGGCATTCCATTGCCTTCATTGCCATTTTTCCTATCTGAATGCTCTCTTTTAAAATTTGGAACAAGGGGTACTAAGGCGGTGCTGTAAACATGGGTACGGCGTTCGCTATTTTCTAGAATACAAACTCCCGACAGCTTTTCGCAACAAAATCTATCAGTTTTACCTTATAGCCCTGTTAGTTACGCATGCATTAACACGCTTCCGAATTATGTGGATTGATCAGAACTGCTTGAACACTTGTGAATGTTTCTGTTCCCAATTGGATACTCAATTCAAATTTTGGGTTCTCTCGGAGTGGTTAGGCCACTTCTAAGTCGGGTCCCGTCAGATGTCGCCAGTAAATGTTGCTCGTTGTGTCTTTACTTAATTTGCTCTGTTTCTATAACCTTTGCTCTAGAGTCGCCAGGTATCTTTATGATACCACCACGAGGTTCAAGTTCAAGTGCTGATCAATAACTCAATACTGTCAGTTAGTAAGTTTCAAATCAAGACACATTTATTATACAGTCAATCACTACTCATGTATAAAACTCTACTTACTAGACTATCTCTAAAACTAAAAGGCCTATACTTAGCTTTGGAACTTGCCTACCAGGCTATGGGAACAAATGGCCTTTCGTTCGATTCTGAGTCTGCAGGCTTCAAAGCTGGTATAGACTGGAAGCTAGGAGTGCCTATCTCGTAGCGTGCGTTGACTGGAGACTTACTTGGTTGGTGCAGCTGCTAGGCATGTCACTGTCAAGAGTTGTTTTGAGCTGCTGAGAGGCCCTGCCAAGAAGAATAAATTGAACTTGGGGACTCTATTTTATAGTACCCATTTGGGCAGACCCCGTAATTGGACTAAGTTCTGATCACTTGGATCTATTTCTCCAATACTGGAGCTGTTCTCTGATCGCTGGGCAGTTCCTAAGTGTCCGTTGGCCTTCCTTTGTCTTGGCTCCTGCTGGCGCCGAGCCTTGGCCTTGTTTATCTTAACTGTTTCCAATTGTTCCCGGGGATCGCTCATCAATATGTAGATGGTTGTTATTTTCAGTGCTGTCTGGGTTCCTGCAAGTTCTGATATACAGGAAACTTTGCACCTGCTTGTTTTTCCTGTGTTTGACTGAATTTCCCTGCATTCTTAGCGGATCTCCATTTTAAAGTCGGGAAGTGGCCTACCCAGGTGGCTACAATACCTGTTCATTGGTTAAATTAGAAATCAAATCTTCACTGCCAGGCAGTGGGGAAGTATCCTCTTATGTTTGCTTATAATCACCACAAATCCAAATTGACCTGTTTGCTTTCTGAGCTACCATAATGGATGCAGCCCATTCACAGCTCATCACCTCCTTCATTGCCCCGATTCTTTTTCAACTCATAATGCAATAGCCTAGCCTTGCAAAATATCAACTTTGCATTGTTCCTTATCTTGGCTTCAGCCTTATGATGGCTAATTTTATCATTTGCACAATGGTCACTTTGTGCTCCCTTAGCACTTCCTCAATATCAGACAAACTCTTACTGATCACTACTGTAAATAACGCAGCCCAGTTTAACTGTATTTTCCGAAGCCAATTTTGTCCCATCAGTCTTTGTTCCACTACAACCAATGACAAGTAATAGGATCATATTCCACTCTAACGCTAACTTCACCCAACGCTGGAATATTGTCATTGGAATAATCAACCAGTTTTGCATAAGGGAATACGACTTATGAACTTTTTTTATTCTCCTTCTGAGATAACTGTCTGTCCGGAGTCTGCACGATCTCCCCGTGTCTGCATGGGTTTCCTCCGGATGCTCCGGTTTCCTCCCACAGTCCAAAGATGTGCAGGTTAGGTGGATTGACTAAGCTAAATTGCCCCTGGTGTCCAAAAAAAGGTTAGGTACAGTTACCGGGTTATGGGATAGAGTGGAGGTGTGTGCTTAGGTAGGATGCTCTTTCCAAGGGCCGGTGCAGACTCGATGGGCCGAATGGCCTCCGCCTGCACTGTAAATTCTATGACAACAGACACTGCTGCAGCCATATCCTTGATAAAAATAAGTTGTGAATCTCGGGCTTTCATTTCTATTGTGGTGTTGGAATTTTATCTTCAGCCCTATTGCTATCAACTTCCACGTGTTGTTTTTCTTTTTTTCATCTGCATACAACTCCTGATATTCCTGCCCGGTAACGTCAACTTCTGCTTTCATATCTATCAGATGTGGATTAAAGGATTTCCAGACTCCGGATGTAGTTTTAGATATACTATGACCTCGACCTGGTGCATGGCGGTGATCTGAAGTTTGATCGGGAACATTACTATTTCTGTTTCCTGACTTTCCCAAAGACATAGCACTTGCGGTGAAAATGGGGGCATATAAATGGTTGGTGGCTGCCATGGCAAGCAACTGTAGCATCTAAATTTCTGACTCTGAGATTATTTTTTTTTAAATTTAATTCTTTTTCACATTTCCATCGAAATTTAAAACCACCAATAAACAATCAAAGGTAACAAATACAATGTCAAACCCTTGGTCAACAATCCCTTCCTCCCACGAACCCCCAAACAACCCCCAATATTTTAAATACAAACTTCAAAGAAAAGGAATCAGGAATCCACCTTCCATACATAGTCATCAATACCATAGACTCTGAGATTATTAACTTTGTTTCTGTGGTCTGGGTCATGCTGCCAGCTCAGGAAAAGAAATCCTTTGCAATTTTCAACTCTCTTTTTCTGCCATTTCCATGTCTGCGGCATCATCGCAGGACTCCTTCCCTGTTTGCTTATTGCTTTTGCTCAAATGCTTGGCCTAGATTTTATTGTCCTTTAGGTCTTCAATGAATGTGCCTCTAATGTTGTACTATATCCACATTGACGAGAAAGTTTCTTTAATTCGCGAATGTAATCTGCAACAGCCTCCCTTGACAATTGCTTTCTTTGCCGGAATACAATTCCAAGTACAATCTCATTCTTAGTCACGTCCAGAATCTCGGATAATTTCAGAATACTCCATAGTATTACTTGTAACATTGGTTGCCAGTCATCAACAACACCAATGGCAACCAAAAGCACCTGACCTCATCATGGTGAGAAAACAAATTTATCACGTTGCCCATTTTATTTGCTTTCAGCCAAATGTGTAACCTTCATTTGTAATTACACCTTTGTTTGGGTTGAATTCCCCCATTGTCCCCATATGTGCCTTCAGTGCCATTTCCGTCAATGGTGTGACATGCTGACTCACTATGTTACTGAATATAATCTGCACATGGAGCAAGTTTTCAAATTGCTCAAACCTCCTCAAAAGCTCCAAAATTGTGTCACAATGTTCTTTTGTCCTTAATTTCTCAAATGAAATGTAGAAGAAAATTCTGCCCCATCCTCATTGCCATCTTTCAGTTGCATATTGCTAACACATGCTGAACTGCAGGCAGCCATTGTTAAACTAACCTTATTTACATCTCCCAACAGAGAGGGCAGCAGCGAGGCAGCTGTACGAGACTACAGTACCTGTTTCCAACTTTGAGGAAACCTTTTTAGAAATGATGGGTATCTGAATATACCAGTAAGATACCAATGAGAGAGGAAAGGCATTAAATGTATCCCAATCACTAAATATGCAAATATGTTTACTTCAGTTTGCTGTCTTGTCTGTTTATGATCTGCTAAGCCCCTGAAAATCAAAGAATACCCACACTGCAGAAGGAGTCCATTCGGCCCATTGAGTGTGCACTGACCCTCTGAAAGAGCACCCTACCCAGGTCAACACCCCGCCCCATTCCCGTAACCCCACCTAACCTTTGGGCACCAAGGGGCAATTGACCATGGCCAAGCCACCAAACGTGCACATCTTTGGACTGTGGGAGGAAACCAGAGCACCCGGAGGAAACCACGCAGACGTGGGGAGAATGTGCAGACACCACACAGACAGTCACCCGAGATCAGAATCGAACCCGGGTCCCTGGTATTATGAGGCAGCAGTGCTAATGGCACAGATAGTGTTTCCGGCCGCTTCACGCACGGTCAATGCCACACTCAATGTTGGGAAGGGCACTGGTGCAAGCATGCCACACATGGCCCAAAAGCTTTCATTTTTGCAGATTGCAATGTCAAATGCTCAGGCTAATTGACAAACATTCTGCAAACATGATCATGCAGGTCCAATGAATGCCCTGTAGTAACTACTCACAGCTGAAAATGTGTTTAGCTTCAGGAGGGTCCATTCCTCCCACTCCATTACTGCTCATTAAGGTGTCAGACTTCCAATTTGCAGTTGAGGTGTTTTTGACTTAACGTTGCTCTTGCACATTTGTGGAAGTACAGGGTACATTTTTGGAGGAGATCTGGCTTTAGTAAAGAATGTAACTGCACCCTAACAGCATTTATTAGTTCTGTTGCTGTTAGTTTTGTGGTCTGTCTACACAACGCAGCAGGTATGGGGGATGTAGTTGCAACATGACAGGGAGATGGAGCAGAGGCCTAGGAGAGGGAGGAGCTCTGCGCCGAGGGAGGAGCTCTGCGCCGAGGGAGGCGCTCTGCGCCGAGGGAGGAGCGGGATCTTCACTCTACTTTATTGGTTAATTTACAATGGAAGAACAATATGCTCCAACAGATTATGGCCCATGCAGTGAATGCAATAATTTACTGCTGTGCTTTCTGTAATTTTATGAACAACTTTCCTGTTAAATGCAGTGGCGAATTACCATTCAAATAAAACCTGCTTAATTAATTATTGTAGCCCTCTGTTTGTGTTGTGGCCTCTTTCCTCTTATACAAAAGGTTTTAAAAATGAATCATGCACCAAGATCCACTCATCCACTAGCCAGGGATGGAAAGGAATGCCTTATATGTAATGTTTTTCAAAGGTTGCCACCTGGGATCTCCAGATTATAAGACATCCATGAGAGAATCCCAAGGGACACTGAAGCCTTCAGATTTCTATTTGTCTATTATTACACTTATGTATTTATTGACTTACCAGCATTTATTAGTTCTGTTGCTCTTGCCAATAAAAAATATTTTTCTGCAGTTAGCACCGTATTCCCATGCATTGCTCATATTACTTTCAGAAGTTAGGAGAGGGAGCCGGGAATTGCCCATACAGAAAGGTTTTTAAATTACAAGTATGCTGAACAAGAAAGTACAGTGTTGGAGCAAGAGGAAGATGCTACCTGGGCACTGCCAGCCTGGCAACCTGGCAGTGCGCCAGCCAGGGTGCCCAGGTGGCATCTGGGGTGCCAGGGTACCATGATGCCTAGAGCCCGACCGCCCAGGGACCCCGATCGCCTGGGAGGCTCCCCCAAGTGCCGGTACACCTGGTCCACATTGTGGAAACCAGTGCTAAATGGCACCCACTTGGGCACTCCAGTGAGGCCGTTCGATCCCATGTCTAGGGTAACTCCGACGCAGACATATTCCAGTGGGACTAACTACTCATATGCTACAATAACTACACTATGCAAATCTGGATTCTGGCCTCAATGGGCGGGATCCAGATTGTGACGCCTCGCGAGATCTCATTAGATTCTACGAGGTGTGATGAGGCCGGTAAATCTCACGAGAGGCTACTTGAGAGAATTAACGGTCTCATCGTGTCCCGAGTCGGTCACGATGAGGTCGATAGATCGCGCCCTATGTGTTGGTGTGTACCGATGAGAGTGACGGAGAATCCTGGAACCTGGGAGTGAGCCAGACACACACACATATATAGGGCGGGATTCTCTCATCCCGTGGCAGAGTGTCCACGCCGTCATAAACGGTGTCGCGTTTTACGACGGCGTGAACAGGCCGCTCCCAGGACTAATTCTGGCCACTACAGGGGGCCAGTACGGCGCTGGAGTGGTTCACGCCGCACGTGGCTCAGAGCTAGTCTGGTCTAGTTAGTTAGAGTTAGCACACTTAGAGTAGTAGAGTGTCAACCCACTGCAAGCTGTGTGCCTTGTTACAGAAGTTCAATAAATCGTATTGAACCAACGTCTAAGTCTGGTGTCTGCTTTACAGTACAACTGCATCCAGTAGCACAGGGCTAAATCGCTGGCTTTGAAAGCAGACCAAGGCAGGCCAGCAGCACAGTTCAATTCCCGTACCAGCCTCCCCGAACAGGCGCCGGAATGTGGCGACTAGGGGCTTTTCACAGTAACTTCATTTGAAGCCTACTTGTGACAATAAGCGATTTTCATTTCATAACACGACAATACTCACTCCCATTCTTGTTCTCTCATGCACATTCACTCACCCACTCACCCTCTCACACACACACACACACACACACAGTGACTCATTTTATCCCTCTCTCGCACACACCCTAAATACAAACTCATTATCTCCCTCTCTCTCACATTTACCCAAGCACACTCTCTCTTTCCCCTTTTTCTCCCGCCACACACTCTCTCCCTAACTCACACGCGCACACACACACACACACACACACACGGGTAGTGAGTCTTTACAGTCTCCAACCAGGCCCTGAGTCCTCTCTCCCTATCCTCCCAGCCTGGCAGCCTCCCTCTCTCCTGGTGCTCACAATCTCTCTCTCTCCTTTCTTGGCCCTGCAGGCTCCTGGTTTCTCCCTGGTCACTGCAGTCTCCATCTTTCTTCCTCAAACCCCTCAGCCTCTCTTCTTTCTCCCTGGTCCTTGCAGCCTCTCTTTTTCTCACAAGGCTACGCAGTATATTATCTTTCTTCTTCTCCAGCAATGCCCTCTTCCACACACCCTCTCCCTAATTCCTTCTCTCTTTCTCTCTCTCTCTCTCTCTCTCCTCTCTCTCGCACACTTGCCACTTCTGGTGACTTGTGGGGGCCACAGGGGCCATAATCCGGCCCACAGGCCATGTGTTGGACAAACCTGCCTTACACTGTTGAGTCGAGAGACTTTTTAGCAGTAGAATTCTACATATGTGTAATCTAAAAATAGGTGTGGAGTGAAGAGTCTTCCTTCTCTCTGTGACCTGGATTGCCAATTTATACGAAGAGCAGACCTGGGCAGATCTGGAGCTTGCTCCGAGGATAAGCTGGTTAGTTGCTATGCCCCTCCATCCAATCCCAATGATTCCTTATGCTCTCCATGTCGAGCTGTACTCATCACCCTATCCCAAAGACCCCTTATACCCTCCAGGCCACCCTGTGGTACTGCTATGCCCATTCACCCAATTTACTCTGTACAGAAATCATGACCCCTATAGTAAAAATGCTTGTGTGGAAAAGCTTTTAAAAAATCATTCATAATTTGCTTTAAAAACATATTTTATTAGAATGTCAATCATCTAGACTTTTAAAATATCAACAGCAGAAACTAAAAGCACTTGACACCTCTTTATCTTATGTAAATCAACATTGTGCAATTGACAAAACAGATCCAAGAGAAAGAGTTGACAATCAGGCATTGTTTTTCCTTGGGTGCAATTGTTTCAACAGTCTAATAGATGTCTAGGCCAGGGGTATGGGTAGGGGGAGACATATGTTGACATGTGTAAGAAACTTGTAACTTACCTTTCCAAGGGTTTCCTCATTCACCTGTGAGGGAATATCCACCACAAGTCCTTGAAAAGCTGGATCATCTCTGAAAAATCCACAGGGGAGTAGGGGGATGCTTACTCTTGCAATGGAACAGGCCAAGCTGTGAATGCAGGGCACAGGCCTGCAAACTAAAGAAAACCACACCCTTATCCTGTGCTGACAAAAATTGGAGTGTGACGGGAATGGGATTGGGAATCTCGGAATATCCCTTCCTGCCTGCTATTTTTAAAGGACAGTGGAGTCTCATCTTCCAGGAAAATACAGTCCAATGTATTCGAGAAACAGGAAACCTATTATAGAGAATCATAGAATTTACAGTGCAGAAGGAGAAGGAGGCCATTCAGCCCATTGGGTCTGCACCAGCCGGTGGAAAGAGCACCATACTTAAACCCATGCCTCCACCCTATCCCCACAGCCCAGTAGCCCCACAAAACCTTTTGGACACTAAGGGGCAATTTAGCATGGCCAATCCACCTAACCTGCACATCTTTGGGCTGTGGGAGGAAACCGGAGCACCCGGAGGAAACCCATGCAGACTCGGGAGAAAGTGTAAACTCCACACAGCTAGTCGCCCGAGGCCGGAATTGAACCAGGGACCCTGGAGCTGTGAGGCAGCAGTGCTAACCACTGTGCCAAACACCTGCTGCATTCAAACCTTTTGTCTTTTAAGATCTGACTTTTGAGTCCTCTTTTCACTTTGCTTCTGCTTCTTCTTGCCCTGGTTATAAAGGTAAAAACAAATCTATCCTAATGTGTCTGTGCTTGTTACAACCTTCAATCATTTTACATCTGGTTGGTTGAGGAAGGCACAAAATCAAAATTTGTTTAGGGTGTAATGAAGTATTACATTGCATCACACCTCTTGAGAGGCAATTTCACACATTTAGAAAATAAAATTTTACAGTGAAGTTCCGAAGTATGAACATGACTATTTTTATCTTGTTCTCACAATATTTTTATTTTGCCTGAGTATCTGACAGGTTGTCACTGAACAATAGCTTTGCCTCAGTCACGATTTTTACAGGATAAATTGCCACAGGCACAGAAACACCATGTCATCAGTTCCTGGAGCAGGACCTGTTATCTATTAAATCTTGATTTTTTATTCTTTCCTCCTAACAACTACGATGCAAAATAAGTTACTAAATCATGTTGTTAAAATGGAATCAAACTGGAATTTAAAAGTATAAGAGAGGATCTAACAGACTGGGTGCAGGGATTGTGACTGGCATTCCCCACCCACTCCAGGATGGGTTTTCCGGCAACGTAGCTGGCCTACCATTAGCCGCTGGCAGGATCCTCCAGACCCACAGAAGTCAATGGCCGCACCACTGGAGAACTCGCGGGGGGGGGGGGGGGGGGGGGGCGGGGGGGTCTACACGCTCTACAATGGCACTCTACAATGGCGCTCTACACTGCCGGCATGCTAGCCCCAGCAAAACGGGGAATCGGTGGCCGTTTTACGCCATGTTTTCTGGCATAAAACTCCACCGTTCCCACGCCAGTATGGGGACATAGCCCCAGAATCGGAGAATCCAGACTCATTTCTATGTTCTTTCTACTGGAGTTGGCTTTTAACTCAGCAAATGTATTCCGCAGTTGTCGTGGAAGCCAAGAAGAAGCAGAAACAAAGTGGACGAGGGTTTTACAAATTAGGTGTTGAAAGGCAACGGTGAAAATGCAACGTTTTAAGTAGAAAAAGAATAAAATGAAAGTTGAATCATTAAAAATACAATGGTCTGGAGAAGGGAGGGAGTAAGGCAGGAAGGAATGTTTAGAATTTTCAATTTGTACAATGTTTTCAAGTGTTTGGTTTTGGAATCTGAAAGGGTGCTGGAAGCAGATTTAACAGTAACTTTCAAAAGGGAATTGGCTGAATGAAGGGAAGACAGTTTAAAAGGCTATAGGGAAAGAGCCGAAGAGTGGGACTAATTGAATAACTGCACCAAAGAGCCAGCACTGGCACAATGGATCAAAAGCCCTCTTTCTGTGCTAAATCATTCTGTGATTCTATCCTATTATTACTTCTCCTATTTCACAATATTTATTAACTTGTGCTGCCTTGAAATGGATGTTAGTCTGGCACTTGAAACTGCAGTGATTCTCACTGCAATAGTCCAGGAAAGTACAAGAGCAGGGATGTACAACTGCTCAGACCCCATTTGGAATATCTAAGGAAGGATGTGCTGGCCGTGGAGGGGTCCAGAGGAGGTTCAAAAGAATGATGACAGGAATTAAGGGCTTGTCATATGAAGAACAGTTGAAAACTCTGGGTCTGTACTTGATGGAGTTTAGAAGGATGAGGGGGGGGATCTCATTCAAAATTTCAGAATACTGACAAGCTTAGGTAGAATTGACGTGAAGAGGATGTTTCGACTAGTAGGAGAGACTGGGGCCTCAGACTGAAGAGACAATCCTTTAAAACTGAGATGAGGAGGAATTTCTTCAGCCAGAGGGTGGTAAATCTGTGAAACTCATTGCTACAGAAGGCTGTAGAGACCAAGTCACTGAGTGTCTTTAAGACAGAGATAGGTAGGGTCTTGATTAATCAGGGGATCAGGTGTTACTGGGAGAAGGGAGGAGAATGGGAATGAGAAAAATATCAGCCATGGTCAAATGGTGGAGCAGCCGTGATGGGCCGAATGGCCTAATCCTGCTCCTATATCTTATGGTCTTATAACCAAATCATACAAACTCTCAAAATTCCAATTTTGGCTTTTCTGTTTGTACCCATTCAGCTGATATAATCTGGAATTGATCCAACAGGCCTTCGAGTTTACTGAGGGAAACTTACTTTGAAGTTTCCCCTTTCCGTTCACTATTCAAAACTAGTAATGGAAAGTGCTTCTGGCTGCACATTGAGTCAGAACAGAACAAGGCTCAGAGGATTGCTCCCTGCCCCACTACAGTTGAGCAGTCTGCTGACACCATCTAATCATGAAACGTAGGAGATAATTCTGGGAGATATACCACAATTTGGTCAGCAGTTGCAGAATTGTACCTGCATTAAATATGTTGGCTTCAATTCGGATGGAGGATGAAGGATGAAAAGGTAGGGTATAGAATAAAATTGCAAAAGCTTCACTGGATTTTCAGAATTTTAATGTTTCAGTGTGAATTTAATCTTGTATCAGTAATCCAAAGGCCACAACAGCTACTGTCAGCAAAACATGCCCAGAACTAAATAACATCTCCTGCATGAACTTCATTGTATTTAATGAAACAAGATAGATACATGGGAGTGATGAAGGCAGTAATTTCATCTCAGGGTACAGATTATGCTTCCGAATGATTCAACCGTTTGTTCCAACAGTTTTGTGACATTGGGTTGGGCGGCACGGTAACACATGGCTAGCACTGTTGCTTCACAGCGCAGGGACCCGGGTTCGATTCCCGGCTTGGGTCACTGTCTGTGCGGAGTCTGCATGTTTCCCCTGTGTCTGCGTGAGTTTCCTCCGGGTGCTCCGGTTTCCTCCCACAAATCCCGAAAGACGTGCTTGTTCAGTGTATTGGATATTCTGAATTCTCCCTCAGATTACCTGAAGAGACACCAGAGTGTGGTGACTTAGGGGGGGCATTTCACAGTAACTTCACTGCAGTGTAATGTAAGCGTACTTGTGACAATAATAAAGATTATTATTATTATGACATTTATGCTACTCCTGGGAACAGGAAGCAAGGCTGACAGGGGAACTTAATTGAGTGGGAGGCCAAAAATCAGCTTCTCCCAATGGCAGGATGTTTGAGGGTGAGTTGAACTTCTCGACTCAAGGGTCAGATAACCCTTTTGCATGCACTTACATGTCATGCATACTGATTGAAAGGCAATCTCGTCAGAATTAAGTTCCCTTTCCCAATTAATTGATCTGCAAGTGAGAAATACATGCCTTCAGATTTATGGCCTCACATACGTGGTGTGCAGCAAGCAAGGTATTCAACTTGCTAGACTTGGGGTGAGTAGCTGCTGTTTTTCCCTCTTTGGGGAGTATTGTTCAGGTAGTGGTAATGATCAGGTAGTGGTAATCTAAGAATGATGGCTGAGGGAGTCAGGAAGGGAAAGTGAGGGTGCAGGCACAGAGGAGAGAGGGCAGGGCCTTTTGCCTTGGCTGTTGGGATCCCTTAAGGGAGGATGTTTCCGGGCAGGGATGATGGATGAGACACAGTCCTAAATGGTAGACTTGTGCTGTCCACTGTGGTGTCCTGGGGTTGAACTGAAGGTATTGTGAAGCAGAGGCAAGACTAGGGTGATAGTTGGGTACTGGATGGTCTCAAAGGAGAATCACAGAAACAAATGGCTCGGATAACGGAAGGGGTCAGAGTGAGGATGGGTATGGGGAGGGTATTAGAGTGGTGAGAAGGCATGTGGAGGATGATGGTTAGAGGTGCAAGGGTAATAGGGGTAAGTGCAAGGGTGAAAGAGGAGAGATGACCGGTTATATTCTGTGGGTCAGGTTGATGGGGAAGTTGATATTTGACAGAGGGAGATGGAATGTGTTGGAGTATGTTTGAAAGGTGACATGCACCATTCCTTCAGCTTCAATGCAGTCGCTTTGAAAGTGTGGCCCTTTGAAGTGGGAGGAGGGTCTTTTCGGCTGCGTGGGGTGAATGCTGAACACAATTGACCAAGTAAAAGTACACCCCAATAATCGTGAGTCAACTGGAGCAGAACCATGTTCCGGTATATTCTCCTTGGTATCGTCACCGTCTGAACACGATAACATTGATGCCTGACCATGGGTCTCCTTCCAACGGAAACCCAGCAAGATCGGGAGCTGGAGGAAAGTATGCGCTGAAAGAGAACTTCTGCTGAACAAGGCCCAGAGGAAGGGAAGGAGTCCGCAGATCCAGAACGACAGAGGGAAAAGCAATGAACCTACTAGGAATAGTATTCCCAAGATCCTGAGATTCGAGGGTAACTGACGGAAGCTCAAGGATGATAGAGGGAACACATCAGATGATGGATGGCAGGTTAAGAGTTATGGAGGGTGCAAAGGCCAATTGGGAACTCAAAGATCCCTGATAGCTGGTCAAGGCTGATAAAGGGGTGGGTGGAACATACCTGGGGTTAACGCAAGGTGTCAGACTATGACTCGAGGATGATGGGGGATGCTCAGGAGTGATAGCAGGGTGCATAGTCATGGTTTCAAATTCCTGTGATAATGTTCCAGTCTCTATATGCATGGCTGCTCAAAAAGATAAAGTCTTGGCATAGATTCCCCAGGATTGGA
Organism: Scyliorhinus torazame; assembly: GCF_047496885.1. Classification (NCBI taxonomy): domain Eukaryota; kingdom Metazoa; phylum Chordata; class Chondrichthyes; order Carcharhiniformes; family Scyliorhinidae; genus Scyliorhinus; species Scyliorhinus torazame. The sequence continues at coordinate 95,286,410 of NC_092715.1, forward strand.
TTCTTCACGGTGGGGTGAATGGACGCCAGGTTTTTCCCCATGCTAAGTACATTTTCAGGACAGGTGGTAGAGCCTCAAAGAATATGGGCAGCACGGTAGCACAAGTGGATAGCACTGTGGCTTCACAGCGTCAGGGTCCCAGGTTCGATTCCCGGCTGGGTCACTGTCTGTGCGGAGTCTGCACATCCTCCCCGTGTGTGCGTGGGTTTCCTCCGGGTTCTCCGGTTCATCCCACAGTCCAAAGATGTACAGGTTAGGTGGACTGGCCATGATAAATTGCCCTTAGTGACCAAAAAAGGATAGGAGGGGTTATTGAATTACTGGGATAGGGTGGAAGTGAGGGCTTAAGTGGGTCGGTGCAGACTCGATGGGCCGAATGGCCACCTTCAGCACTGTATGTATGTTCTATGTTCTAATATGGTGATCAGATCAATCCTTGCAATTTGTTCACGGATCACCTCATGCAGACATGACGATGGGGCAACTCAACCCAGCACTTCTGATAGCAATGTTGCAGCTGCGGAGGAATGGGTGAAGTGTGGACCAGGGTCAGACACCGCAACAGCCAGAAGGTCAACAAGGATAGGCAGCAGAGGGTTAAGCAGTACAGGGTGCAGACAAACAGTGGCCTATTTGACACAGACTTTGGTGTATATTGCAAGAGGTGCAGATACCTGCAAATGCCTGAGAGGCAATGTTGGTGGCTGCTTAGAATGTCACAGGATGTGGTTAATCACGTATGTCAGCTGGTCCATGAAGACCTGCATCCACGAGGACTGGAATGCCGGTAGCTTTAAAAGTGACAGAGGCATTGAACTTCTTCGTTAGTGGTTCTTTACATGGTTCCATGAGGGACATGTATGGATTATCCCAGTCTGCCGTGCACAAATGTGTCAGGAGGTAACAGATGCCATCTTTAGAAGAGCCTGGGATTTTGTTAAATTTGTTAAACAGCCAGACCACTGGGAATTGATGGATTTGCAGGATTTCCACAAGTGCAAGGGGCACTTGACTGTATATATGTGGCATTGAGAGCTCCCTGGGATCAGCCCGCGCACACTATTCATTGCAGAAAGGAGTTTCACTCTATAAGGTGCAGCTGGTATGTGATCACAGAAAACAGATCCTTCAGACATACACATGTTACGCAGGGAGCTCTCACAATGTCTACACCCTGAACAAGCTTCAGATGACATAAGTGCTTCCTCCCCTTCACGACTGTAGTTCTGGCCCATTGCTCACAGGGATACCCACAGCTGACCTGGTTGATGATGTCAGTGTGGAACTCGCAAAGTGCCACCAAGGTGAAGTACATGTCTCCCATGCCATAACAAGGACAACTGCGTTAGCACTCGCTAAAAAGTGTCCAGAATTATTGTGGTTTGCAGCACCCTGCGCCATGTTCCGGAGTGTAATCCGCACAGACCCTCGTGGAACCATGTAAAGAGCCACTGACTTGGCTTAGCAAAGGAGGAATGATTTTCAAGAGGGAGATGGAGGAGCCAGATGTTTCCTCTGATGAGGAGGAAGGGAAGATAATGCTGCTTCATGAGAGAATGGATGTGGCAGATGCAGTGGCAGATTCCAGGTGCGATGAGGCAGACAGGCCCATGATGCCATCACCAGCAGATTCCAGGCTGAGTGTGGCACTGATGCATTTCTTTTTTTAAAAATAATTTTTATTAAAGGTTTTCAGAAAATATCAATAACAAAATGAGAAAGAAAAAAGAACCCAACAGGGTTAAGTACAAAACACAATCTAAAAAAGCAACCCCCCAAACCCCTCCCCCCCCCCCCCCCGTACTTAAATAATAAATTAACATTAACACCCCGACTTAACACAACAGGTGTATACACCCCCTCAAACCCCCCAGTGTAAATAACATAAACAAAAATAAAGTAACACCCCCCACCCACCCCCCCCCCACCCCCCGAGCTGCTGCTGCCATTGACCAATGTCTATCGTTCTGCCAGAAAGTCTAAGAACGGTTGCCACTGCCTAAAGAACCCTTGTACCGACCCTCGCAAGGCGAATTTCACCCTCTCCAATTTAATGAACCCTGCCATATCGCTGATCCAGGATTCCACGCTTGGGGGTCTCGTATCTTTCCACTGAAGGAGAATCCTTCGCCGGGCTACCAGGGACGCAAAGGCCAGAATTCCGGCCTCTTTCGCCTCCTGCACTCCCGGCTCCTCTGCCACCCCAAATATTGCGAGCCCCCAGCCCGGTTTGACCGTGGATCCTATCACCCTCGACACCATCCTCGCTACGCCCTTCCAAAATTCCTCCAGCGCTGGGCATGCCCAGAACATATGGGTGTGATTTGCTGGGCTCCCTGAGCACCTAACACACCTGTCCTCATCCCCAAAGAACCTGCTCATCCTTGTCCCGGTCATGTGTGCCCTGTGCAGCACCTTAAACTGTATGAGGCTGAGCCTCGTGCATGAAGAGGAAGAGTTCACCCTCCCGAGGGCATCTGCCCACGTCCCCTCTTCGATCTCCTCTCCCAACTCCTCCTCCCACTTACCTTTCAACTTCACCAGCGAGGCCTCCTCCTCCTCCTGCATCATCTGGTAAGTTTCCGAGATCTTCCCCACTCCCACCCACACCCCCGAGAGCACCCTGTCCTGTACTGTGTGTGGCAGTAGCCGTGGGAATTCCACCACCTGCCGTCTGGCAAACGCCCTTAACTGTAAGTACCTGAAGGTGTTCCCCGGGGGGAGCCCATACTTCTCCTCCAGCTCACCCACGCTCGCGAACTTCCCGTCCACAAAAAGGTCCCCCAACTTTCGTATCCCTGCCCTGTGTGCCACCCCGAAATCCCTCCACCTGTTCTTCCTGGGGTGAACCGGTGGTTCCCCCGTAATGGGGTCCAAGCCGAGGCCCTAACTTCCCCCCTATGCCGCCTCCACTGCCCCCAAATTTTGAGGGCCGCCACCACCACCGGGCTCGTGGTATACCTCCTTGGAGGGAGCGGCAGCGGCGCCGTTGCCAGCGCCCCCAGACTCGTACCCACACAGGACGCCGTCTCCAGCCTCTTCCATGCAGCCCCCTCCCCCTCCATCACCCACTTCTGCACCATTGTCGCATTGGCGGCCCAGTAATACCTACAGAGGTTGGGCAGCGCCAGCCCCCCCTATCTCGACTCCGCTCCAGGAACACCCTTCTCACCCTCGGAGTCCCTCGCGCCCACACAAACCCCATTATACTGCTGTTAACCCGCCTGAAAAAAGCCTTCGGGATAAACACGGGGAGGCACTGCAACAGGAACAAAAATCTTGGGAGCACCGTCATTTTGATTGACTGCACCCTACCCGCCTGGGATAGCGGCAACGCGTCCCACCTCTTGAACTCCTCCTCCATTTGCTCCACCAGCCTTGTAAAGTTAAGCCTATGCAGGGCTCCCCAGCTCCTGGCCACCTGGACCCCCAAATATCTGAAGCTCCTCTCCGCCCTTTTTAGTGGGAGCTCACCAATCCCCCTCTCCTGGTCCCCTAGCTGAACTACGAACAGCTCGCTCTTCCCCATATTGAGCTTGTACCCCAAAAAGTCCCCGAATTCCCTAATGATCCGCATTACCTCTGGCATTCCTCCCACCGGGTCCGCCACGTACAGCAGCAGGTCATCCGCATAAAACGACAC